>NC_036853.1:4047314-4098626 GCF_002910315.2 Salvelinus sp. IW2-2015
CGGAATCTAAAACAAAAATCCAGAAAATCACATTGTATGATTTTAATAATTAATTTGCATTTTATTGCATGACATAAGTATTTGATCACCTACCAACCAGTAAGAATTCCGCTCTCACAGACCTGTTAGTTTTCTTTAAGAACCCTCCTGTTCTCCACTCATTACCGTATTAACTGCACCTGTTTAACTCTTACCTGTATAAAAGACACCTGTCCACACACTCAATCAAACAACTCCAACCTCTCCACAATGGCAAGACCAGAGAGTGTAAGACATCAGGGTAAAATTGTAGACCTGCACAAGGCTGGATGGCTACAGACAATAGCAAGCAGCTTTGTGAGAAGGCAACAAACTGTTGCGCAATTATTAGAAAATGGAAGAAGTTGAAGATGACAGTCAATCACCCTCGTCTGGGCTCCATGCAAATCTCACCTCTGGCATCAATGATCATGAGAAGTGAGGATCAGCCCAGAACTACACGCAGACCTGTCAATGACCTGAAGAGACTGGGACCACAGTCTCAAAGAAAACCATTAGTAACACACTACGCCGTCATGGATTAAAATCCTGCAGCGCATGCAAGTCCCCCTGCTCAAGCCAGCGCATGTCCAGGCCCGTCTGAAGTTTGCCAATGACCATCTGATGATCCAGATGAGGAATGGGAAGATCATGTGTCTATGAGACAAAAATAGACTTTTTGTCTAAACTCCATGCTTCACGTTGGATGGTGTTCTTGGGTTGTACTCATCCTTCTCTTCCTCCAAACAGGCGAGTGAGTTTAGACCAAAAAGCTCTATTTTGTCTCATCAGACCACATGATCTTCTCCCATTCTCATCTGGATCATCCAGATGGTCATTGGCAAACTTCAGACGGCCTGGACATGCGCTGGCTGAGCAGGGGACCTTGCATGCGCTGCAGGATTTTAATCCATGACGGCGTAGTGTGTTACTAATGTTTTCTTGAGACTGTGGTCCCAGCTCTCTTCAGTCATTGACCAGTCCTGCCGTGTAGTTCTGGGCTGATCCCTCACCTTCCTCATGATCATTGATGCCCCACGAGGTGAGATCTTGCATGGAGCCCCAGACCGAGGGTGATTGACTGTCATCTTCAACTTCTTCCATTTCTAATAATTGCGCCAACAGTTGTGCCTTCTCACCAAGCTGCTTGCCTATTGTCCTGTACCCCATCCAGCCTTGTGCAGGTCTACAATTTACCCCTGATGTCCTTACACAGCTCTCTGGTCTTGCCATTGTGGAGAGGTTGGAGTCTGTTTGATTGAGTGTGTGACAGGTGTCTTTTATACAGTAACGAGTTCAAACAGGTGCAGTTAATACAGTAATGAGTGGAACAGGAGGCTTCTTAAAGAAAAACTAACAGTCGTGAGACCGAATTCTTACTGTTGGTAGTATCAAATACTTAATTCATGCAATAAAATGCAAATTAATTACTTAAAAATCATACAATTGATTTCTGATTTTGTTTTTAGATTCCGTCTCTCACAGTGAAGTGTACCTATGATAAAAATTACACCTCTACATGCTTTTAAGTAGTAAAACCTGCAAAATCGCAGTGATCAAATACTTGTTCTCCCCACTGTATATACAGCAGATCATCTGCTGTAAATACAGCAGAGCTGATGCCATACTGTTGCCTTGCAGTGGATGAGAAGTCAAGCCAGACAGGATATTATTTGCTCTGATTCATGCAGTTGATGATCTCCAGTCCTTTGATCACTTAGCAGACAGACTCCTGCTTTATGAGTGCTACAAACCCATGCCAGAATTAGACAATGGTACACAGATAAATTTATTTGGTCCCAGCCCATGGGGTGGAGAGAACGAGACAGTTATGTACTTGCTAAACAAGCACTTAGAAGTGGATGTTGATGTTGTAGTTTCAATGAGCAAGGCAGAGGCAAAAATACTGATATGGACAGTGATGGTGCAGAGAGCAGGAGCAGTAATAGAGATACTAAGGCAGGCATATATTTCAAGTACAGAGAAAATCAGGAGGATGCAGAAGGACAGAAGAGAGGAGCTATTTTTACAAGATAAGGTGGACACAGCCAGTTGAATAAGTCCTTAAATTGAAAGGAAGCATCCAACAGGAAATTGTATTATTGCCAGGAAACAGAGACCGGCAGCATGTACGTATTGCTACAGTGTGGCAGTACAGAAGAAAAGAAGAGGCTGAGATCTAGTGAGGAGAAGGGATACAGAAATTATTTAAAGAGATATGTAATGACCTGCTAGATCATAAATTAACAAATGTCCAGACAGAGGATTGAGTTATGAATTCCCGGTTATTAACCCAACTCAATACAGGCTACTGTTGGCCATTGCCTACACCAAATAAATCAAGGATCACAAATATAAAACAACAGTGACCATCTCTTGTTAATACCAAACGTAAGAGGGAACAATAGCTAAGCATGTCTTAAACTTGCAGTGCTCCTCTCCCAAATAACAGCTGTCTCTGTGGTGCTACAGTATATTGAGTAGAACTCATTAGATATAGTCTCAAATATTTTGTTATCTTTTTAAGAGCAACGCCTGGCAGTAGATTAGTTTCTCCCTGTCTCTGCCCACACTCCAGTACAGTGTGGCGTAATGCACCGTAACATTGGATGCCAACCGCCGATAAACCCCACCGAAGAAGAAGTAAGTACAAGACAAGGCCATCCTTTGCTTCGCATGGATTGGTGGAGCAACCTGGGAAATTCAGCAGTTACCCCCTCCCCTCCCCTCGCATATCATCCATACACTGACTGGTAAGCATGGCCACTTCATTATAACCTTATCATATTATATATATCTACGAATTCCGCAGCCACAGCCTACATCGCAATATTCACTGTGCTGTATCCCATCCACGCCATATTCTGTCACCTCTGAACGACACTGTAGCTACCTTTGTGCACCTAGAAAGACTTCCGCCCACATTGCATATCGTCTCTCACAGTTGAAGTGTACCTATGATAAAAATTACAGACCTCTACATGCTTTGTAAGTAGTAAAACCTGCAAAATCGGCAGTGTATCAAATACTTGTTCTCCCCACTGTATATACAGCAGATCATCTGGCTGTAAATACAGCAGAGCTGATGGCCATACTGTTGGCCTTGCAGTGGATGGAGGAAGTCAAGCCAGACAGAGTAGTTATTTGCTCTGATTCATGTGCAGTGTTGATGAGTCTCCAGTCCTTTAGGTCACGTAGCAGACAGGACCTGCTTTATGAGGTGCTACAAACCCATGCCAGGATTAGACAGATGGGTACACAGATAAGATTTATTTGGGTCCCAGCCCATGTGGGGGTGGAGAGGAACGAGACAGTTGATGTACTTGCTAAACAAGCACTTAGAAGTGGGGATGTTGATGTTGTAGTTTCAATGAGCAAGGCAGAGGCAAAAATACTGATATGGACAGTGATGGTGCAGAGAGGGCAGGAGCAGTGTAATAGAGATACTAAGGGCAGGCATATATTTCAAGTACAGAGAAAAGTCAGGGAGGATGGCAGGAAGGGACAGAAGAGAGGAGGCTATTTTTACAAGATTAAGGGTGGGACACAGCCAGTTGAATAAGTCCTTAAATTTGAAAGGAAAGCATCCAACAGGAAATTGTGATTATTGCCAGGAAACAGAGACCGTGCAGCATGTACTGTATTGCTACAGTGTGGGCAGTATCAGAAGGAAAGAGAGAGGCTGAGATCTAGTGAGGGAGAAGGGGATACAGGAAATTAGTTTAAAGAGTATTGTAATGACCTGGCTAGATCATAAATTAACAAATGTCCAGACAGAGGATTGAGTTTATGAATTCCCGGTTTATTAACCCAACTCAACACAGGCTACTGTTTGAACGTAGCCCACGCCAAATAAATCAAGGATCACAATATAAAACAACAGTGACCATCTCTTGTTAATACCAAACGTAAGAGAGGGAACAATAGCTAAGCATGGTCTTAAACTTGCAGTGCTCCTCTCCCCAAATAACAGCTGTCTCTGTGGGTTGCTACAGTATATTGAGTAGAACGTCATTAGATATAGTCTCAAATATTTTGTTATCTTTTTTAAGAGCAACGGCCTGGCAGGTAGGATTTAGTTTCTCCCTGTCTCTGGCCCACACTCCAGTACAGTAGGTGGCGGTAATGCACCGTAACATTGGATGCCAACCGCCGATAAACCCCACCGAAGAAGAAGTTAAGTACAAGGACAAGAGGCCGATCCTTTGCGTTGCGATGGGATTGGTGGGAGCAACCTGGGGAAATTCAGCAGTTACCCCCTCCCCTCCCCTCGCATATCATCCATTACACTGACTGGTAAGGCATGGCCACTGTCATTATAACCTTATCTGATTTATATATATCTACGAATTCCGCAGGCCACAGCCTACATCGCAATATTCACTGTGCTGTGTATCCCATCCACGCCATATTCCTGTCACCTCTGAACGACACTGTAGGCTACCTTTGTGCACCTAGAAAGACTTCCGCCACATTGCATATCGGACATCTGTTTGCGAAAGTAACTGTTAGCTAGTTATAGAAAGGTGGGTTAGATATACTTGCCATTTGTTTACACTTTCCTCGACTATTCGAGGTGAGTAAATATGCTATGTGTAGTTTGTCTCACGATGTTTACTACAGTATCCAATACCTTTTACTTAGTTTAGCGAACTATCAGTCGAGTTCGACCCGATGCCATTAGTCTAAATGTGCTTATGGACATTTTGCCGATGAGAGTGCTGAGCCGATAGGCCTGTTGACGATATAAATATATCGTTTTGATAAGGTTTTAGTGCTCATTACACATCCGAAAATCCATGTCTATCATTTTAGTGTGTTTTGGCTCCTATCGTGCAATTGAAATTGTAATAGCTAACGTTATCTCTCCATGTTGTCTGCCGGTAGTGTTGGCTTGCTAGATTATTGTTTTGTGTCCTTTAGGTGTCTCCTCTGGTGGGCTAGCCTACTGTAGGTTACTTATTCAAAAAGTGCAGTCTGCTAATTTCATATCCCTCAGGGGTGAGGTGGCTGTCTATAGGCCTGTGTAATTGTCTAATCTATCAATCAAACCTTTTGAAAGATCATGTAATGTGGTTAATTAAGGTGCCTTGCAGAAATCAGACGAATTATTTGATGGGTGACAGAGTATTCAATCAGCATTGCAAGTACAACCATCTTGTAGGAGTGTGTGTGTGTTGCTGTCGTTAAAATCTTCTAGCCTTTCCGAACTAAACCAGGCGTTTCCGATGGCTGTTGTGCAACCTGCCTCCTAACAGACTAAACCAGACATTTTACATGGCCTCTGTTTGAAGTTCTCCTCTATTTGGATGCAGTGAATGTCATACTTTGTCTGATAATTTTGTGTCAGATAATTTATCACTGAATATTTGACTGGCTCGTCCCTCTCACTCTTGTCTAAAACAGTGGGGTATAGCCATGTTGCGACTCCTAAGACACCAGGCTAGAGGGACGAGGAGCTGCCTCTGTGGCCAGAGGCGCTATGAGCATCACAAGAGCGTCATGGCCATCCGGCGTGAGGACATCAACGTGTGGGAGAGACGGGCGCCTCTGGCTCCTCGCCACGTTAAAGAGATCGTCCATGCTGGCCACAAGGTCCTCGTCCAGCCTTCCAACCGAAGAGCCATCCATGAGAATGTGAGTGATCACTGTTGTTGGGTAAAACATACACACATCCAATGGCTGGAGATCACTGCCGTTGAATAAACATGCACACAGTCAATGGCTGGAGATCAAAGGAGGCCTGTGTTCAGCAAAAATAGGAGAAAAAACTGCACAATGTGATCTATAAATGAGGTTTATGTGATGTGTCTCTGGTTACTATAGGAGGACCTCCCCAATGTCTAGTAAACAACATGTAACATATTATTGTTAGAAATTAAGGTTAAAATAAAAGTCTTGGACTTTATCAGAGGACTGCTGTATGAACTTTTACTCAACTGAATAAAACAAAACAGTATATTGAATGACAAATGTAACAATTTGGTTAGGAGTTGGCAACTGGCATTGGAAAAGGTCTTCTGAACTAGCTTATAAATGATTTTGACCTTTTTGTATGTTTCATTTCAGTATTATGAGAAAGCGGGGGCCATCATTTCCGAGGACATTTCCGAGGCTTCATTGATTATTGGCGTCAAGAGGCCTCCGGAGGAGAAACTTTATCCCAGAAAGACCTACGCCTTCTTCTCTCACACCATCAAAGCACAGGAAGCTAACATGGGTCTACTGGATGACCTGCTCAAAAAGGTAGGGCCGTTGTTGCTCTATCGAAGTACGACCTTAAACTGAGAGTCAGACAGTCGTTCTGTGTCAATGGGTATTGCTCCCTAGCCTAAACAAAAAGCATGTTCACATTATGGTTTGGATGCACCTGCTGTGCCTCATCCATTCATAGTGATGAGGGGGGAATTTATGCAGTTACATATCGGGAGATTATTTTTGACGGTATAGCTTATGGTTTTGAAAATATTGCAATATCATTTTTGCGCTTGTTGTCTGTACCTGCACCAAAACATCCTTTTTTATAGCTTGTTCTCCATCTTCTTTTATAAATAGGGAGCCAATTTGTTTTCAGCACTTTTTTTATTTCCATGACTGATCAAAACTTGTGTCTCTTGTCCCTCTGCAGTAGACATATGGTGAGCAATATGTTTGGAACATCGAATCGCAATAAAATCACAGTATCGAAACGCAATACATATCGTATCGGCACCTAAGTATGGTGATCGTATCGTGAGGTCCCTGGCAATTCCCAGCACTAGTTTATTCACATCCTCTGGTCTTTCTAGGAAGTGCGTCTCATCGACTATGAGAAGATGGTCGACGCCAATGGCTTCCGTATCGTGGCATTCGGACAGTGGGCTGGCGTTGCAGGTATACTTTTGTCCTACAAACCAAGAATACAGGTGACAGTCAGTCACCCGATGTGTTTCTAATTCCACAGATAGTGTGAAACACCTCAATTTATTTGGCCTCATGCTTTTGCGTTGTTTACACACCAAATCTGTTCTCAGAGATGATTAACTCTTGAGGTTCCTCTAGTCCGTACTGATCTAGGTAAATCTACAATTAGAATTGTCCTCAGGGCACCATTGTAAATAATAAAATATAAACACTAGCTGAATGTACTAATTTTTCCAGTACGTATCCTTATTTTCAAATGCCCTTTTGTCCAACATCTATTATCAAAGCAGTGTTCCTACTTTGTTTCCCTTTTCCTATGTTCTTTCTTACAGGAATGATCAATATTTTGCATGGTTTGGGACTTCGTTTTCTGGCGTTAGGACACCACACTCCTTTTATGGTAAGGATTTGACCCAGTGGATTCCATGTAATTTCAATGCTTCCTCCACTGGACCTCTGACATCACTTCCTGTGTCACAGCACATCGGTATGGCCCACAACTACAGGAATGTCAGCCAGGCCATCCAGGCAGTGAGGGATTGTGGGTACGAGATCTCCATGGGCCTCATGCCCAAGTCCATTGGCCCAGTGACTTTTGTCTTCACCGGCACAGGCAACGTCTCCAAGGTAGGTAGACCTAGTGTAACCCAAGACAAACTATGACTAAACCATCACCAAACACAACCTCTTTCATACAAGTACATAAAGGTGTTAGGAAGGTCAGTGATAAGTGAATTCTACAACATGGGAATGCATACCTTCTCTTCAACTACTTTCTCCTATAATGTAGGGTGCACAAGATATCATCAATGAGCTTCCTGTAGAATACGTGGAGCCTCATGAGCTAAAAGACGTGTCTCAAACTGGAGGTACTACATCCCCATTTCTGATGGGGTGCATTTGCATATTCTATATTTAATGCATATAATATACATGAAAGGATATGTATTATCATATTAATGTATGTGTTCTGTTTAACGTTCACCGTGTGACACTGCTATATCTCCGTCTCTCTGGTTTCAGACATGTCCCGAGTGTACGCCACCGTTCTGAGTCGTCACCACCACCTGATGAGGAAGAGTGATGGTGTTTATGACCCCCTGGAGTACGAGTATCACCCGGAACTGTACACATCGCACTTCAGAACCAGCGTGAGTCTGCCTCTGCCTTTCCCTCTGTCGCAACCAGTTCAGTAAGTTCACCTGTTCCTGCTGCTCAGCCAGGAGCTGCGAGCCCTTTGACACAGCCAGACTGCTCTGTCCTCTGAAGTCTGAGCTGATTGGCTCACTAAGCACTCGTAGGGGAGGGGGGGGGGGGTCATGTGGGGCCAGCATTTTCTCCTATTGCAAAACACAGGCTATAGTGGCTTACAGGGTGGTCAGTGGGTGATTTGTGGAAGACTAGTTGTCAGTGGTGGTAGAATTGGTTTAGGTTGCTGTGATAGCAGCGGCGGCAACAGCCATAGCGGCTGCGGCCATAGTGGTAGCAGTGGCAGTGTGGGAGAAGTAGTGGAAACGATTGCATTGCCAATGACTCTGCCTGCTTTTTGTCCTCCCGGCCTCAGGTGGCGCCCTACACCACGTGCCTGATCAACGGCATCTACTGGGACCCCCAGACACCGCGGCTCCTCAGGCGGCTGGATGCCCAGAGGCTCCTGACGCACGTCAAGCCCTCCGCCGCCGCTACGGAGGGATGGCCAGAACTACCACACAAGTAAGTTCCAGGTAATCAGCTGAGCAATTGGATTTGCGATAAGGACTGGGACTATCGCAGTCAGAAGCCCGCTATATGTGTTTGCGGTCAAAAGTCAATGCTTATCTTCAGTAATGTTTACGTTCTACGGGAGCTCATCCAAAGAGTGTGGAGTGCAGTCACCGTGATCCGACTGGCCGATTAACACTCTGATATGGACTCTACCTCTTTTCTTATCTTCCCTCATTACTTCCTGTCTTTCTTTTTCCTCAGGCTCCTGGCGATCTGTGACATATCTGCCGACATGGGCGGCTCTATTGAGTTCATGACTGAGTGCACCACCATCGATAAGCCCTTCTGTATGTATGACGCGGACCAGCACATAGACCACGACAGGTACAGACCAGGGGAGAACGACTGCCCCCTCTCATTGAAGCCATGGAAGTTAAAGGCCGACCGCGGTACATTTATAGTGAAGGGGAAAATGGCAATCTTTGTGTGAATATAATACTTTTTTTTTTTAAGACAATCGTGGTACAAATAATTGCTTCTAATACACCAGATGTATGTCCTTGAACATATATATAATGGCAGCTTGCAGTACCCCGGTCAGCCTTCAACTTGTTACTCAGTAAGAGGGGGCAGCACTGAGCTAGCCTGCAACATCCCTTCCTGGAGTAGCTCAAACTGCATGTTAGGTCTCCATGAAACGCCATCTTAACAGACTTAATTTGGCTTCAATGCACTATTCAGTCTTCACATAGGAATTAATGTCCTGTGATCGATGGCTTTGTCCATTCACATACAGTTATTGGTACAAACACCCATACTCCCACCAGGCTTTGCATATTATCTGCTCTTCTTTGATTGTGTCTTTGTCTTTCCAGCGTGGAGGGCACAGGTATCCTCATGTGCTCTATTGATAACCTTCCTGCCCAGCTTCCCATTGAAGCCACTGAGTATTTCGGAGACCGCCTCTTTCCCTACATTTGGGAGATGGTAAGACCAGCTGCTGGGGTAAGGTGCACTGCTCTGTTTGTTTGTTTGGGGAGAGGGTTGTCTAAGTGTGGAATGCAGCCATACAAACACACAACCACATCTCAGGTTAAGTTTGTCCGTTCCAGCTTACCGCACTGTAGCTGCCACTGATTACTGTACTGTGCTTGTCACTAGTTACCACTGTCACAAAAATCTAAATGGTCTGTATTGTAAAAATGTATGAAAACAAAAATGTGCTTTTTTTGTTCTTAATTTAAGGTTAGGCATAAGGTTAGCAGTGTGGTTTACGTTAGGGTTGGGTTTAGGTTTAAAATCAGATTTTAAGAAGAAATTGTAGAAATAGGCAGGGTTTAGCCATAATTCAGACTTTGTGGCTGTGGTAACTAGTGATGACCCCACACTGTAGCTGCCACTGCTAGCCAGTGATGGCTGCTTATGGGGAATTCTGTTCTTTGCATAATTAACATGTACTTCCCGGTTCTGTCTTCCTCAGCTTCCCTCCGATGCCACCAGACCCCTTGAAGAAGAGGACTTCTCACCTCAAGTTAGGGACGTGAGTATCACACACACACATCCCTCTTACTCAATCATTTTTGCATCATGAACGAAAAAGCTATGGACTTGAAACCTAGATGCAGCTTTACATGAAACTAGTTATGTAATGATTTGTTACTGCTATGCGATAATAGCTAACCAAGATCTTGTTGTTGGCTGCATTGTGTGTTTTACGCTGAAGTATGTTGATTTCAGGAGAGTTTACAATCTGTATACATGTTTTTTTTATTTGACTTTTGGACTACAGTTGTCATGTGACGTACTGTAGTAGCGCAATAGACAGTGACTTGTTTTGTCAGACATTTATTTTTGTCAGTTATGTCATATTTGTACATTTTATTTTATTTTGAAAGACATTGGACGTTTTAGTTTTTTGTTCATCTTTCCTCCATTGAAGGCTGTGATAACGTCAGAAGGAAAGCTTACCCCAAAGTTTGAATACATTGAAGATCTTCGTGAACGAAGGTAAGATTGCATGTCAATATATCTCGTGGTTTGAGAATGGCTTTCTTGTTTAAATATCTTTTGTGCGTTTTCAGGATGATTTTAAGTGTGACTGTTATAACAAAACAGATTTTACTTTTGAAGCCCTTGAGATTTGAATGTGCTTTCTTTAATGTTAACATAAATGCCGTTTAATTGTTTTTATCTATATAATAACTGATCTGAGAAGGCATTTTCTGCACAATTGTATGCTAGTTTGGTAAGCTTCATGTTGTTGACTTCGTGTTTTCCAATAAATACATCTGAAATTGCTTTGGTAAATATGCCTGTCACATCATGGAGGTTATGATGCCAATCTAAGAAAGACATCTCTAAAGATTCCTTTACAGGTAAAACATTCAGTAGGTGTCACATTTGACATCCGCTACAAACTGTAGTCTACGACATAGCATTAGCAGAGCATTAGCATAGCATTCCTAGTGAGCAGCATAGTAGACACATTATAGTAATAGACTACATGTGCTTAATAGCTGCTTATTTGTAGCTTTTCCCCTCCCTCATTGTCAAGCTCAGGCTTCAGGGTATAATGTCCTCCACCCAGCAGGGGAAGCTCTATCTTGCCCCAGACTCAGGGCATTTCGCTACAGTTCATCAGGTGCCGTCTGCCGGAGTTTCCACTAACCCTCACCTTGTTGTTCCGTCCTTGCACAGTGCGCTCACGGTGTGCTGATTTGTGCCAGTCTACCCCCGCCCTAACACCTTGCATGGCTAACATGCCATCGCCGCTGCCGCCACTTCTACTGAGACGCAGGAGTTTTCTCTCACTGAGGGGCTCTTTCGTGGGTAGACAAGTCTTTTCTCATTCTAAAACACCACCACCCTCTGTCCCATCGTGCAGTGTCCTGTCCCTTCATTTTGGCATGCAAACAAGAAAATCATCCCTTTTCCGTTCATTGTTCCCTCTGTTGCGAAATTTGAAAATCTTCCACCATCAATCATAATAACTTCAATGTTTTTAACCAAAATATTTGTTTACTAATCAAATATAAACTTGCATGCAAAAAGAGGACTCTTATCTCCCTTGTTCTTTTCACATAGACTTTGCTTTCTTAAACATTGTAGCTCTTTTCTTCAGAAGCTTTCTTAGACTACTGCATTCATGTATTGTGCCCTTTTCAAGGTTTTCTTAACGAGTAGCTAGAGAAAGATGGTTTGCTCTGGTCTGATAATTTGTTCATGGTTTATCTTCACACTGACTTACTTTAACCTTCATCTGTCTGACCCTGACTGAACCATGACCCAGATGAGCACTTTGTGTTCAAAATGATCACTCAAAGGCCACCACGTTCAAGCCTCTTCAAGCATGGTCAACCTGGAGAGGGAGCGAGAGAGAGTACAACTAGAAATGGTGGCAACCCCTTCTTCATAACGATGATGCTAAGAGCAAGGCTTCCGTTTCATACCATTTTGAGTGGTTTTTGGTTGATGAGTTGACCTTAGTTTCACCTCTAGACAAGCCATGTCTCAGGATCTTAAGTCTTCAAATCCCTCTGATTGTGTATTGCTCTTAAGATATGTAAACTTGAGGCAAATAGGCTCCTGAGGGGAATCCCCCCTCTATTTTTTAATTAGAGGCCACCCCCTCCATTGTCAGTGGATGGCTTGCCGGACCTCATGCCGGCTCTACGTACTCTTGTGCACATGTACAGTGTCACGTCCAATTAGGCTGAGGCTGCTGATTGGATCCTGCCAACTCCCTGGGGATTCTGTGGGGGAGGGGGTATTGGGGGATTCTGCAGGTCACTGTATGATAGAGGCTGCCATGGTGACCTTTGGACTGTATGGTGGCCGGTATTGGAATCATCCTGTTTTATTTAAAATTTCATGTCTGTTTGAATCACATTTTGTTGAGTATTTGCTGATCACCCTGTTTAAAAAAAATGTGAATACATTTCATTGATTGAATCCCATTTTAGTTTTGATTTAATATACTTCACCACAGTGCATCAGCTTGGGGTTTACAAAAAATCTTAGTCTTTCATTTTTAGTGTGTGATTTGCCTGGTGATGTGGGTGGGGAAATTCCCTCCTGTAATATTTTGTCACCCCCCCCATTGGTTGTTAAGTAGTAATTTCTTACGAGGATGCAATTAAAACTGTGGACGATTTATATTAAATTAATTGTATTGCCCACCCACATCCCCATCTCTGCTTGGTAAGCAAATCACTGGTTATAACTCTGAGCAAGATTGCTTCAGCTAATCATTATGCGTGTGTGAGAAAGAAACTCTGTCTGTGATGACTTTATTCTGTGCTCACTCTGTATAACTTTCCCTCAGTGAGCAAGCCAAGATCATGAAGAGGAGTGGAATGAAGCGAGTGCTACTACTGGGTTCAGGTTACGTGTCGGGCCCTGTCATTGAGTACCTCACCCGGGACCCAGGGACTCAAATCACTGTTGGTAAGCCTCTGAAAAGGAAATGTTGTACTATTCCCACTATATTCACAAATACCCAGCTGATGATGAATTCATTATTTAAATGTTTAACTGGATGCAGTCTATTGTGTGTACATCTCCAATTACTTAATGAAATATAAGGGATGCCTCAGGGCTCAAGCCATGGCCCATTTTTTTGTTTTCATGTCTTCTTGTGTTTTAGCATCAGTGTTGTTGACCCAGGCAGAGGAGCTGGCAGGGAAATACCCCAACACGATCCCTGTCATGCTGGATGTCACCAGTCAGGAGGGCCATCTAGAGTCCCTGGTCAAAGACCATGACCTAGTCATTAGGTACACACACACACACACACACACACACACACCTGAGGTGAGTGTGTCATTGTCACATGTGCTGTTTATGCCCTCAGTATGCTGCCGTACGGGTATCATCCTGTGATCGCCAAACACTGCATCAACAAGAAGGTAAACATGGTGACAGCCAGCTACCTGAGTCCAGCCATGAAGGACCTTCAACAGAGGTAGGAGAGAAGTGCATGGGGAAGAGATTCCACTAGGTTTTAAAGTACGGCGAGAGGGGTGGGCTTAGGGGAAAACATATCTATGTAGAAGTGGAGATTTAATGGTAAAATGTGTTTTATCTTGTCTAAATGCTAACCTTGGGCTATTTGATACACAGTTGACTTAATGTAAACTACAGGCAGGCAGGCACCAAGACACTTGACCTAATTACTTGGCATGGCATTAGCCCGGATAAGCTAGTAGTCAAGTGTATTGGCTCCATGTGTGGCTGAATGGGGTTTTCTGTGTGTTTCCTTCCAGTGCTGAGGAAGCTGGCATCACTATAGTGAATGAGATGGGCCTGGACCCTGGCATCGACCACATGCTGGCTATGGAGTGCATCGACCAAGCCAAGGCGGACGGCTGCACTGTAAGTGAAACGTGTCAGGAAGATTGTGACAGAATCTATACGTTTGAGTGATTTGTGATTTTGAGAGGAAGTGTTTGGGTGATTGTGGGGCTGTACATAATGATTGATTGAGCATGTCAAAGAGGTGACTGGCATCTTGTCAGTTTCCTTGGCAGCATTATTGATTGCGGGCCCAACAGATTGAAACGGTGTGTCTTTGATTTGTACATTTTTTTAATGTAAATATGACCGTGTGGACAACATTGGGTAGATGTCTATGTGTAAATTATGTAAATGGCTTTAAAATGTGTGTCTCCTTAGATTGAGTCATACAGTTCATTCTGTGGTGGACTCCCTGCACCAGAATGCTCAGACAATCCTCTGCGCTACAAATTCAGCTGGAGTCCATATGGAGTCCTCCTCAATACCATCAGCCCTGCCATCTTCCTCAAGGACAACGAGGTACAGTGACCATCTAGCATCAGCATATCCTCCCCAAAAACTTAACCTGAACCATAAGGGCAGGTGATGCAAAGCTGACCTTAGATCAGTGTTCCGGGGTAACTTCCTCCTCTGTTCCCAGGTGGTGAGCATCCCAGCGGGCGGCACTCTGATGGAATCCACGGCTCCCATGGACTTCCTGCCCGGCTTCAACCTGGAGGGCTTCCCCAACCGCGACAGCACCAAATACTCAGAACAGTACGGCATCGAGTCAGCACACACACTCATCAGAGGAACACTCCGCTTCAAGGTAGGTACTGCCACTGACCTCTACAACAATGTGGTGCTAATTGGTTGGAGCATGGTGCTGCTAACAACATTGGGGTCACTGCTATTCTTTCCTCCTGTCTGATTCAGTGGTCAGTAAATTCTGTGTCTTGTCCACCAGGGTTTCTCTGAGGCCATGAGTGGCTTTGTGAAGCTGGGTCTGATCAACACTGACCCCTGCCCCATGCTGAAGCACACCTCCGCTCCCGTCTCCTGGGTAAGAATCCTGCTTATAACAACTTTATTACGAGCTCATGCCTCTTGGCCGGTTCTTTACCCATATTCTGTCTTTTCCCTGTACAACAGAAAGAGCTGCTGTGTAACCAGATTGGCCTGCCCCCCTCCACCTCTGAGAAGGCCTTCGAGGGAGCTGTTTACGACCGCATCGGCCAAGACCCCTTCAAAATGGAGACACTCAAATGGTGAGGCCCTTGTCCTAACCATAGCCATACACTGTATATGCATGAAATCCACATTGTCACACATCCCCTACCCCCCCCTAGATGTACTACACAGACCCCCCCCCCCCCCAGGTGTACTACACAACCAACACACAACAACCCAGCACAAAGAAACCCCCCAACACACCGCACACTACACACAACACAACCCCCAAAAAAATACAACCACAAAACACCCTGTCACACCACCCCCACCCCCCCCCCAAAGCAATTACCCTCACCCCCCCCCCCCCAGGTGTACTACACATCCCCTAGGTACTACACAGCCCCTACCCCACCCCCCAGGTGTACTACACATCCCCTAGGTACTACACAGCCCCTACCCCCGTAGGTGTACTACACATCCCCTAGGTACCTACACACCCCCCCCCCCCCCGCCCCCCCCTAGATACTTACACTACATGACCAAAAGTATGTGAACATCTCATTCCAAAATCATGGTCATTAATATGGAGTTGGTTCCCCCTTTGCTGCTATAACAGCCTCCACTCTTCTGAGAAGACTTTCCACTAGATGTTGGAGCATTGCTGCAGGGACTTGCTTCCATTCAGCCACAAGAGCATAGTGAGGCCGGGCACTGATGTTGGGCGTTTAAGCCTGTACAGCCTGTACAGGCCAGTAAAGTTCTTAGACACCGATCTTGACAAACCATTTCTGTATGGACCTCGCTTTGTGCACATTGTCATGCTGAAACAGGAAAGGGCCTTCCCAAACTGTTACCACACAGTTGGAAGCACAGAATTGTCTAGAATGTCAGTGTATGCTGTAGCATTAAGATTTCCCTTCAATTGGAACTAAAGGGCCTAGTCCAAACCATGAAATACAGCCCCAGACCATTAGTCCTCCTCCACCAAACTTTACAGTTGGCACTATGCATTGGGGCAGGTAGCGTTCTCTTAGCATCCACCAAACCCAGATTCGTCGGTCGGACTGCCAGATGGTGAAGTGTGATTCATCACTCCAGAGAACACGTTTCCACTGTTCCAGAGTCCAATGGCGTTGAGCTTTACACCACTGGCAAAACGCATGGTGATCTTAGGCTTGATTTTTACGAGCTATGCGCTTCAGCACTCGCCGATCCCGTTCTGTGAGCTTGTGTGGTCTACCACTTCGCGGCTGAGCCATTGTTGCTCCTAGATGTTTCCACTTCACAGTAATAGCGCTTACAGCTGAACAGGGCAGCTCTAGCAGGGCAGAAATTTGACGAACTGACTTGTTGGAAAGGTGGCATTCTATGATGGTGCCACGTTGAAAGTCACTGAGCTCTTCAGTAAGGCCATTCTACTGCCAATGTTTGTCTATGGCGATGGCATGGCAGTATGCTCGATTTTTATACACCTGTCAGCAACGGGTGTGGCTGAAATAGCTGAATCCACTCATTTGAAGGGGTGTCCACACACTGTATATACAAAAGTATCAGCCCCCAACCCCCCCCCAGATACTACACATCCCTTACCCCCCTAGATACTTACAGTTGAAGTCGAAGTTTACATGCACCTTAACCAAATACATTTAAACTCAGTTTTTCACAATTCTTGACACTTGATTCTAGTAAAAATTCCCTGTGTTAGGTCAGTTAGGATCACCACTTTATTTTAAGAATATGAAATGTCAGAGTAATAGTAGAGAAGGATTTATTTCTGCTTTTATTTATTTCATCACATTCCCAGTGGGTCAGAAGTTTACATACACTCAATTAGTATTTGGTAGCATTGACTTTAAATTGTTTAACTTGGGTCAAACGTTTCGGGTAGCCTTCCACCAGCTTCCCAGAATATGTTGGGTGAATTTTGGGCCATTCCTCCTGACAGAGCTGGTGTAACTGAGTCAGGTTTGTAGGCCTCCTTGCTCACACATGCTTTTTCAGTTCTGCCCACACATTTTCTATAGGATTGAGGTCAGGGCTTTGTGATGGCCACTCCAATACCTTGACATTGTTGTCCTTAAGCCATTTCCCCACAACTTTGGAAGTATGCTTGGGGTCATTGTCCATTTGGAAGACCCATTTGTGACCAAGCTTTAACTTCCTGACTCTTCTGAGATGTTCCTTCAATATATCCACATAATTTTCCTGCCTCATGATGCCATCTATTTTGTGAAGTGCACCAGTCCCTCCTGTAGCAAAGCACCCCCACAACATGATGCTGCCACCCCCGTGCTTCACGGTTAGGATGGTGTTCTTCGGCTTGCAACCCTCCCCCTTTTTCCTCCAAACATAACAATGGTCATTATGGCCAAACAGTTCAATTTTTGTTTCATCAGACCAGAGGACATTTCTCCAAAAAGTACTATCTTTGTCTCCATGTGCAGTTGCAAACCGTAGTCTGGCTATTTTATGGCGGTTTTGGAGCAGTGGCTTCTTCCTTGCTGAGCGGCCTTTCAGGTTATGTCGATATAGGACTCATTTTACTGTGGATATAGATACTTTTGTACCTGTTTCCTCCAGCATATTCACAAGGTCCTTTGCTGTTGTTCTGGGATTGATTTGCACTTTTCGCACCAAAGTATGTTCATCTCGAGGAGACCGAACGCATCTCCTTCCTGAGCGGTATGACGGCTGAGTGGTCTCATGGTGTTTATACTTGCGTACTATTGTTTGTACAGATGAATGTGGTACCTTCAGTTGTTTGGAAATTGCTCCCAAGGATGAACCAGACTTGTGGAGGTATACAATTCTTTTTTCTTGAGGTCTTGGCTGATTTCTTTTGATTTTCCCATGATGTTAAGCAAAGAGGTACTGAGTTTGAAGGTAGGCCTTGAAATACATCCACGGGTACACCTCCAATTGACTCAAATTATGTCAATTGGCTTTAGAAGCTTCTGATAAGCTATGATATTTTCTGGAATTTTCCAAGCTGTTTAGGCAGTCAACTTAGTGTATGTAAACTTCTGACCCACTGGAATTGTGATAAAGTGAAATAATCTGTCTGTAAACAATTGTTGGAAAAATGACTTGTGTCATGCACGAAGTAGATGTCCTAACCGACTTGCCAAAACTATAGTTTGTTAACAAGAAATGTGTGGAGTGTTTTGAAAGTTTTAAGTCTCCAAACTAAGTGTATGTAAACTTCTGACTTCAACTGTATCAGCCCCTACTCCCCTAGATACTACACATCCCTATCCCCTAGATACTTATCAGCCCCTAGTCCCCTAGATACTACACATCCCTTACTCCCCTAGATACTTATCAGCCCTAGTCCCCTAGATACTACACATCCCTTACCCCTAGATACTTACAGCCCTAGTCCCCTTAATACTACATCCTTACCCCCCTAGATACGTACGCAGCCCTAGTCCCCTAGATACTACACATCCCTTCCCCCCATACGTATCAGCCCCTAGTCCCCTAGATACTACACATCCCTTACCCCCTAGATACGATCAGCCCCTAGTCCCCTAGATACTACACATCCCTTACTCCCCTAGATACGTACAGCCCTAGTCCCCTAGATACTACACATCCCTTACTCCCGCTAGATACGCTTATCAGCCCCTAGTCCCCTAGATACTACACATCCCTTACTCCCTAATACGTATCAGCCCCTAGTCCCCTAGATACTACACATCCCTTACTCCCCTAGATACGTATCAGCCCCTAGTCCCCTAGATACTACACATCCCTTACCCCCTAGATACGTATCAGCCCCTAGTCCCTAGATACTACACATCCCTTACTCCCCTAGATACGTATCAGCCCTAGTCCCCTAGATACACACATCCTTACCCCCCTAGATACGTATCAGCCCTAGTCCCCTAGATACCTACACATCCCTTACCCCCTAGATACTATCAGCCCCTAGTCCCTAGATACTACAACATCCTTACCCCCTAGATACTATCAGCCCCTAGTCCCCTAGATACTACACATCCCTTACCCCCCTAGATACGTATCAGCCTAGTCCCTAGATCTACACACTTCCCCCTAGAACTATCAGCCCCTAGTCCCCTAGATACTACACATCCCTTACCCCCTAGATACATCAGCCCCTAGTCCCCTAGATACTACACATTCCTTACCCCTAGATACTTATCAGCCCCTAGTCCCCTAGTATACTACACTTCCCTTACCCCCTAGATACTTATCAGCCCTAGTCCCCTAGATATACACACTTCCTACCCCCTAGATACTTTATCAGCCCTAGTCCCTAGATACTACACACTCCTTACCCCCCTAGATACTTATCAGCCCCTAGTCCCCTAGAATACTACACTTCCTTACCCCTAGATACTTATCAGCCCCTAGTCCCCTAGATACTACAATCCTCCCCAGATACTATCACCCCTATCCCTAGATACTACACACTCCTTACCCCCCTAGATACTTATCAGCCCCTAGTCCCCTAGATACTACACATCCTTACCCCCCTAGATACTTATCAGCCCCTAGTCCCCTAGATACTACACATCCCTTACCCCCCTAATACTTATCACCCCTAGTCCCCTAGATACTCACATCCCTTACCCCCCTAGATACTTATCAGCCCTAGTCCCCTAGATACTACACATCCCTTACCCCCTAGATCTTATCAGCCCTAGTCCCCTAGATACTACACATCCTTACCCCCTAGATCATTATAGCCCTAGTCCCTAGATACTACACATCCCTTACCCCCCTAGATACTTATCAGCCCCTAGTCCCCTAGATACTACACATCCCTTACCCCCCTAGATACTTATCAGCCCCTAGTCCCCTAGATACTACACATCCCTTACCCCCCCAGATACTTATCAGCCCTAGTCCCCTAGATACTACACATCCCTTACCCCCCTAGATACTTATCAGCCCCTAGTCCCCTAGATACTACACATCCCTTACCCCCCTAGATACTTATCAGCCCTAGTCCCCTAGATACTACACATCCCTTACCCCCCCTAGATACTTATCAGCCCCTAGTCCCCTAGATACTACACATCCCTTACCCCCCTAGATACTTATCAGCCCCTAGTCCCCTAGATACTACACATCCCTTACCCCCCTAGATACTTATCAGCCCCTAGTCCCCTAGATACTACACATCCCTTACCCCCCCTAGATACTTATCAGCCCCTAGTCCCCTAGATACTACACATCCCTTACCCCCCTAGATACTTATCAGCCCCTAGTCCCTCTAGATACTACACATCCCTTACCCCCCCTAGATACTTATCAGCCCCTAGTCTAATACTACCTCCCTTACTCTCACCCGCTAGAATACTTCATCAGCCCCTAGTCCCCTAGATACTACACATCCCTTACCCCCCCTAGATACTTATCAGCCCCTAGTCCCCTAGATACTTCATGTAGATATAGGATTCGATAAGCATATTGGTATAGCCTTACTGCCTGATAGGTTAGTTGCATGGACTTTGTACTCATATCTTTGCCATCTAGTTCTTAATTGTGTGTGTGTTCAGGTTTGGGATGCTGAGTAAGGAGGCTGTTCCCCATGCAGAGACTGTGCTGGCGTCACTGGCTAAGCACTTGGAGGCCAGGCTCTCCTTTGGTAAGAGAAGAAATTCTTCTTCTTCCTCCTCCAATTTTGATATTTTTTTTTCTGCAGTTGGTCTCTTGACCAATCACATCAGCTCTGAGAAATATCCAATGTGATTGGTCAAAAGACCAATTTAGTGTAAAAAATATTAGAATTGGGCTGTCTGTGTAAACACAGCCATAGTAATTATTTCTCTCTACTTTCTATTCCTCTTTATACAGAAAATGGCAGTAAAGATTTTATTTTAAGTATAACCCTCGTTCTCCTTCTCGGTCTCTCTGTGTCCTATATCCTCTCCTTCAGATAAAGGCGAGCGGGACATGATTATCATGAGGAACGACGTGGGCCTGCGCCACTCCACAGGGGAGCTGGAGACCAAGCACATCAGCCTGGTGGTCTACGGAGACCCCAACGGCTACTCTGCCATGGCCAAGACCGTGGGCTACCCTGCAGCCATCGCTGCTCGCATGGTGCTGGACGGTCAGTAGTGTAGCCTTGAGTTCTTATTGCATGTGTTATGCCCGAGTTGTTGATTAGGCTTTACTGAGTATGACACACTTATTCCACCACCAGAGAACCTGTCATTTTGCTAAAGATGAATGTACAACACTAACATGTAAGTTTGAACTGTCTTTCAATCTGCAGGAGAAATCCGTACGAAGGGACTGGTGGTGCCAATGACTAAGGACATCTATGGACCGGCACTGAAGAGACTGCAGGAGGAGGGCCTCAACTTCACCTCGAAAAGCACCATCCAAGAGTAGTAACTCATGAGTCATCGGCAGTGTCCCAATAGTGTTAGATTTCCTTTCCTGGCATTCTCCTCCATCTGCACTGATCCAAAAAAAGACCCCACATTTTTTATTCTTCATTTCAATTCTTTCAGAACAGTGCAGATAAAGGGAAGGAAGCTATTTTAGTCCTAACGTGACACCATGTGATACACAGACAGGAAATACAGCCAATCTGTGGCTTGGTACCAGGCCACAGAGAAACGGGATGCATCTCAATAGTGTCACGTTACTTTCTCCGTTTGTCCTCCTGTCCTTCATCTGTGCTGATCTGAGAAGGCAGGGTGGGGGAAGGCAATATGGTAGAAATCCTCAGGAGGACAGGATATGAGGGGAAGCAGGTTTTGGCTATTGAGATGCACCCTGACTTCTGGATGCTTTTGAAACAAGCAATCTACTTTGTGTCAACATGTCAAATAGAACCATTACGTTGTATGTGAACAGTTTCCAAGCACTTTGCTTCTTTTTAATTAAGGCTGTATAATTCTTTACCAGGAGAACCACAACTCCCTGAGTGTCGTTATTACATGACATAACGATCCTATAATCTGCACAGACCTTCTAAGCTAAAGCGTCTCATCTTTCCTTGACCATAACGTATGCTTGTCCTGATGTTGATCAGCTACTGCACAGTTCTGCTGATCTTTACATATTGATTTGGTTATCTGCTCATTGTTGATAACACTCAGGCAATCAAGATTCTAGAAATATCAGGAGTGAATGTGTACAGTGCCTGCTCAAAAAAACACCAGTGAATAAGTTGTGAGTGAACAGCACTAATATAATACCGTAGCCTGGACAGCTTGCTTATAAGAACAAGTAGTTGTAGTAACTCACAAAGAACCTCTGAACATTTTTTAAAAACTATATGTTTTACTCAGTGACCTGCATCACCGGTCAACCATAGCTCATACTGAAACCCCCCAAAAACCTACCATGTCTCATTTTCGGGCAATAGTTTTAAATTAATCTACTGTATTTGTGTACAATTCATTCTAAATAGTGTGCAGATACATTTAAGAACAAAAAATATTTATGTTGAATCCTAGTTAAAGAACTTAAACACTATTTGTTGAGTAAAATATCCAAGTGTATTTATTTTCTGGATTGGATATAAATGGTCTCCAGTGCTGCAACATTGTTTCTGCGTAATTACATGGTTGAAATGTAAGATTGAGATGTCTATTTGTTATCAATGCCTATTTAAGCAAATAGATTAGAATGGTCAATATAATCTGTAATTCTATTGATACAGATATACAAGTATACATAGTCAGTGGCCAGTAAAAAAAAAAAAACGTTTTTTAACCAGGTAGGCCAGTTGAGAACAAGTTGTCATTTACAACTGTGACCTGCCCAAGATAAAGCAAAGCAGTGCGACAAAAACAGAGTTACACAAGTACAGTCAATAACACAATATAATAAAACATAAAAACATCTATGTACAGTGTGTGCAAATGTAGAAGAGTAGGGAGGTAAGGCAATAAATACAATATAGTACCGGGTCAGACCCAATTTTGCCTCCAGAACAGGCAGAATTTTTCAGGGGAATGGATTCTACAAGGTGTGGTGGTCAGATGCTCAATTGGTAGCAAGGGACCTAACGTGTGCCAGGAAAACATTCCCCACACCAGTATACCGCCACCAGCCTCTACTGTTGACACCAGGCAGGATGGGGCCATGGACCAAATCCTGACTCTGCCATCAGCGTAACGCAACAGGAATTGGGATTCGTCGGACCCGGCAATGTTTTTCCACTCCTCAATTGACCAATGTTGGTGATGGTCGTCTGCAGCAATACCAATCCGTGACAAGGACTGACGAGTTGTGCATTCCGAGATGCCGTGCTGTACACCACTGTTATTTGCTAGTTTGTATAGCTTGCTTGTTAGCTTGCACGATCTTTGCCATTCTCCTTCAACCTCTCATCAACGAGCTGTTTTTGCCCACAGGACTGCCGCTGACTGGATGTTTTTTGGTTTGTCGCACCATTCTCTGTAAACCCTAGACACTGTTGCATGAAAAACCCAGGAGGCCGGCCGTTTCTAAGATACTGGAACCGGCGACCATACCATGCTCAAAGTTGCTTAGGTCACTTGTTTTGCTCATTCTAACATTCAATCGAACAGTAACTGACTGCCTCAACAGGGTGGTGTACCTAAAACTGGCCACTGAGTTTATATTTGTGTATATATATCTGCTCAGAGATTATATGGCAGAATATATTGGGGTTTTCTTGTAAGATTAAACCCTTTGCAGTTGTCCCGCCTTTTGTGTATTTCATAGAAAAATAAAAGGAAAAGTGATGTGTGGAAGTCGTGTGGCTTTGATGAAATTGATTGAATGGTGGCATTCATTCTCAAGTACCTACAGAACACGGAAGGTTGTGGCTGCATTCAATATTTTATCTAAACCATTTTAATCTTGAATAAGGGGTTCATTTTCAGCTCAGGTCTGTATTATTGTGGAGCAGCTTTTAACGTCCTTTCATTTCAAAAGTTTAACGGGTCAATCGTCATTTACTAACACTTTACATGGTTGTGGGAAAATGTTTAATAAAGAACACAAATACTTAATGTAAATCCAATTTTCATTAGGATAAATTGCTTTCCTTAACATAAGCGTTAGGTCAGGTTTCTAAAGAGTTTTCTTTGACTTGACATGCGGCACCAATTACTAATAAGGATTGCCTTTTGATATTGATAAATATGCATCTATTATGTTTCAATGGATATTACGGAGTCAACTCATAGCCTCTGAATAAACAATCAGCTTTTCCTTCCATTCAATGTGGGCCCGCCCATGAAAACTAGGCCACCAAGCCAGGGATAATTGGGCATGCAATTATTAAAAGTCAAAAATGCAAATTAAGGTATGGATACAGCTGCTGGTCAAGACGGTGTCTGGACACTTGACCTATTTTCCCCTGAAAGGCGCATTTCTTTTGGAGTCTTAGACGGGATTAGAACATGAAAATCAATTGGAATAACCAATTCTCCACAGGGATTATTCCATAACTCCATAGAGTCGCATCTCTGTCGCCGGGAATCCATAATCCAGTGTCTAAAATGAATCAGTTTCTTCAAGCCACCCGTTTGTCTTCTTCCAGCACATATTGTTTAACGGCTTATCAGGGGCCTGCCGAAAGGTCATTCTATCATAGCAAATGGCGGAACAACATTAAAGTTGATTTAACTAGATGGCGTGGTCATCTCTGCTTGCTGTAACCAACAAGGTAATACAGACCCACCACAAAGCCCCCTGATAATATTTGGGGGAAGGTTTCAAGAAAGGTTTAGACAATGAACACCATGTGACAGTTATTGTATTTTTTAAACACTTTCTTTTATGACTTGCACAACAACTAGGCAGACAGTTCTTATTATTCGAGTTTTTGACAGCATTAACTATCTTGGTTGAAACGTCAGTTTACATTTTTGTATTTTTATTATTTTCTCCTTATGAAGTGTCAAGGAAAGCTGCATTCACTCATAACGAGTCCAACATTTCATATTTTCTCATTACTATATTTTTTTCTATATTGTAATGTATTTTTTATTGAGAGATTACATATTTCAATTATTGTTGACAGATCATACCTTTTTTTTGATTGTTAAGGTTTAGCCTAGCTGCCTTACTATGAAATCATGTGTTATTTCAAACAACTGCTTACTAATCTGATGTGATGGGGTCAAATGGACTGTGTTAGGACGCAATAACTTCCGACTTGAGTTGCGACACGCGTCAATAGAATGTAATTCTCTTTACATGCATGTTTCTCTCAGCCCGTATTCTGACCTTGAATTTAAGCACGAGAATAGGATGCTATTCACCCGCTATTCAAATGGGGTGGAGATCAAAGAAAGGAAGGTGTGGCGGAGCAGCCCGGTCTCAGACTAGACATAGCATAGTAAACAAATCCAGGACACGCAAATTTGTATGATATGTTACGTTTGGTATGGTTACATAAGACAGATGGTTACATTAAGGCAAAAACAAATGTAGGCTGGTTAGTCTGGGTGGACATATAACGCAAACGTCTAGCAACCTAAAGGTTGCGAGTACGAATCTCATCATGGACAACTTTTCAACTACTTAGCATGGTAGCTAACCCTTCCCCTCACCCTAACCTTAACCTTAACCACTAGTCTAGCTAAAGTTAGCGAGCTAGCTAACGTTAACACCTAGCTAGAATCCATAACATATGGTATATTTTTGCAAATTCACAGATACTATGAATTGGAATTCGTAACAAATCATACGCAATGGGTGATGGACAGCCACAGATTAATACATACCATACGAAATGTAAATGGAGTGTCTCGTATTTAGATACAGAATAATAAGAAATGCTCTGAGACCAGGTTGGGTGGAGGTGTGTCTACAGATATGCTGTATTCTGACCTTGACAAAGACCTAGATTCAATCAGATCAAGTGTTAACCGGCGATAGCAGACATCCGCATAGTGGACGTTTTGGAGGTGGAACTGCATTGAAGCCCAAATCGGTGAGCAGCTGCTCTTGCGATCATTGTCTCGAAGCCACATCCGCCCCACTCATGTTAGAAGTTCAGAATGAGAAAGTGTAGGCTATATAGAAATAATTATGCTCAAATTGAAAAATCAAAAATAAAGATGATTTCTAATCATGCTAATTGAGGTGTAGATTACATATCACATTCCAGTGTTCGAACTTGTAAACAAGGATGTTAAAGCGACTCTGTGCAGCCAATGGCAATGTCCGCTTTAAGTATAAGGCACATTTGTGGCCTGCTGGAGGTCATTTTGCAGGGCTCTGGCAGTGCACCTCCTTGCACAAAGGCGGAGGTAGCGGTCCTGCTGCTGGGTTGTTGCCCTCCTACGGCCTTCCTCCACGTCTCCTGATGTACTGGCCTGTCTCCTGGTAGCGCCTCCATGCTCTGGACACTACGCTGACAGACACAGCAAACCTTTTTGACAGCTCGCATTGATGTGCCATCCTGGATGAACTGCACTACCTGAGCCACTTGTGTGGGTTCTAGACTCCGTCTCATGCTACCACTAGAGTGAGAGCACCGCCAGCATTCAAAAGTGACCAAAACATCAGCCAGGAAGCATAGGAACTGAGAAGTGGTCTGTGGTCACCACCTGCAGAATCACTCCTTTTTTGGGGGTGTCTTGCTAATTGCCTATAATTTCCACCTTTTGTTTATTCCATTTGCACAACAGCATGTGAAATTTATTGTCAATCAGTGTTGCTTCCTAAGTGGACAGTTTGATTTCATAGAAGTGTGATTGACTTGGAGTTACATTGTGTTGTTTAAGTGTTCCCTTTATTTTTTTGAGCAGTGTAGTTCGACCAAAACAACTGCTATGCTGATCTCAGCTAAAAAGGATCTAAATGAATAGAGCCCTTAATTCTCTCTTAATTCCATCATCTTTATGCGTGAGGAAACCATGAATAAGGTCGAGCGAACCTGCCGGTTCCAAGTGGAAAAAGCATCCTACTTTATTTTTTCTGATAGAAATAACGGCATTCTCCATGCACTGTAATTTATACATGGATAAGAGCTATTTATAAGACCTAGGTAAATGAGTAATCCGTTTGGAGAAGGGGATTGTAAATACACATAGCAATTGTTTTAGATGATTCCCTTATAAAGGGAGACAAATGTCAAACCGATCATGGAAGCAAACTGAAAATCATATCAACATGACATGTATTGGGGCCCCTTTTCCACAGTGAAGAAGGCTATAAAAAACAGTGCCGTTATTCAGAATTCTAATTGTATGCCCTCAATCTGTGTGAATGAAATTGGACCATCCAAGCTATAGGCTTCTGTAGGGCCGAACCTGCCAAGTGGATGTATGCGCTTTACAATGTTTTAATTATTAATTTACAAGATCAGAGCATTTTTTTATCTAACAGTTGGTGCTAAAATGAAGACGATTATGTATATATTTAGATGGCTTTCTTTCATAACGACACTACATTATTTTCCATTAATTTCTATTGGTCACAAAATGATCTGATACACAACCAAAACAAATAGAAAATGCATCCAACAAGTTTGTAAATGCTTTGCCACATTCTTTGCAGTATTACTTTAGTGCCTTGTTGCAAATAGGATGCATGTTTTGGAATATTTTTATTCTGTACAGGCTTCCTTCTTTTCACTCTGTTAATTGTGTTAGAATTGTTGAGTAACTACAATGTTATTGATCCATCCTCAGTTTTGTCCTATCACAGTGTCGGGTTCACCTAGGGGTCATGAAAAGGGTTGTACCAAAATGTTTGATGTATTAGAATAATTGATTATTCTTATGTAGTATTAATAGAATGGGAGGTGTTATAAGACCCCTCCCTCCTTACATTTATAGGGTCCTAGACTACAGATTAACAATATATATTCATTGTAGAGGTTTAGTATTCCACAATAGTTTTTTAGTTCTCTCTCTCTCTTTCTTATAAAATGGCCCCTCTGAGAATGTGTGACTGTGAAGAAGGAGCTCTGCAGGGGAGTGGAGGAGATAAGACTAGTCAAACATTCCACAATAAATCAGCTTTGGGGAGTGGACGTTTACTGCTAAGTTTTAGATAACACTAAAAGCCATTGTTTATATAGGGTTTTGGTCTCAGGAGTAAAAAGGTAATGACGTAGGTAGTGACATCACCAGGATAGACTGAGGGTGTAACAAAACTGGAGACTTTTTGTTTGATGCAGAACTTACTCAGAAACATGCGTGCTATGTTCCTGATTGTCAACTTCTGTCTGCAATTGCATTAATAAAGGTTTTTGAATGATTTAATTAAAGATATTGTCATAATGCTAATTTCACCAATGAACCAATGATTGACAAGGACGTAAGGAAGGAACCCTAACAGCCATTAAACTTAACTGTTTTAAAGTCACCATTGGCCTCATGGTGAAATCCCTGAGCAGTTTCCTTCCTCTCTGGCAACTGAGTTAGGAAGGACGCCTGTATCTTTGTAATGACTGGGTTTATTGATACACCATCCAAAGTATAATTAAGAACTTCACCATGCTCAAAGGGATATTTTTTTAACCCATCTACCAATAGGTGCCCTTCTTTGTGAGGCACTGGAAAACGTCCCTGGTCTTTGTGGTTGAATCTGTGTTTTAAATTCACTCCTCGACTTAGGGACGTTACAGATAACTATGTGTGTGGTACAGAGATGAGGTAGTCATTCAAAAATCATGTTAAACACTATTACTGCACACATAGTGAGTCCATGCAACTTGTGACTTGTTAAGCAAATGTTTACTCCTGAACTTATTTAGGCACGCCATAACAAAGGGGTTGAATACATATTGACTCAAGACATTTCAGCTTTTCATTTTTGATTCATTTGTAAACATTTCTAACAAAATGATTCCACTTTGACATTATGGGATATTGTGTGTAGGCCAGTGAGAAAAAACATCTAAATGTAATCCATTTTAAATTCAGGCTGTAACAAAATGTGGAAAATGTCAAGGGGTGTGAATACTTTCTGAAGGCACTGTATCCCTGATAAACGCCATGCAGCCGAAAACGTGCCAGAGTAATAAAAAAAAAATCGTTGTTCCGTTGAACATGCCCTACAAATAAAGGCATTTTAATTATATGAAGAGTGCCTTGGTCCTCCTTTCTTTTTGATGACCAATTTACCCCTTTTACCAAAGAGCACCTTCTATTTACAAAGACTTACTATTGTGTACTCTAGCAGCACTCCCCTTTTTATTTCTACAAACTCTTCATTGTAGTTTAAAAAAAATTACAGAACACTACAAAAACTCATTCCTTGAATTTTCTTTCACTTGTTTAATCCTGTCTAATCCTCCAGCAATGTTTAATGTACAGCTAAAAAGTGTCATTACCCCATGCTTCATATTTAGTATGTTACAGAACACTAATATTAAAACATAAAAAATGCTTTGACCAAGTTATTTTTAGAATGCAGCCATACATAAAAAATTGACAAATTGTAGTAAAATATAAAAATCTAGAAGTATAAATAGAAATTTGGTCCATTGACTTGGTTGCTATAATATTATTTACATATTAGATGTATTATTTCATACCATTATGCATTTTTGACTTCAAAAGCTCACTGTTGCTACAAACAAAATAGCATATTCATTGTTAGACGGAATAATGAGTTGCTCAATGCATTGACTCAACAAAAAAATAGGCTAACAAAACATGTTTAACGTAAAAAGTAGCATGTTCCCTTTTTTTGCTTACTGAAAATAAATATGAAAGTTTAGGGAAACAGAGTAGAGCAAATATCTCAAGACAGCAGTATCAACAAAACATCAGAACAGTTGACTACAATTGTATGAGAGGCATTACAAGTAGGCTACAAGATGAATATACAAAGGCACACATTGCAAGGTCATAGGGTATCATGTCCAGCGGTCTGGAAAATGCATTCAAAGACGGAGAACATAAGAGAGGGTAAACAGGCAAAGCTGCAGTTTTTAAAAACAGAAAACTGTGAGATAGGCGAGAATCCATACTGACAAGTTAGGGCCCCTGTTGCCATAGGGCGGCAGGTAGCCTAGCTGTTAAGAGCGTTGGGCCAGTAACCAAAAGGTCTCTGGTTCGAATCCCCGAGCCGACAAGGTGACAAAATCTGTCGCTGTGCCCTTGAGCAAGGCACTTAACCCTAATTGCTCCTATAAGCGTCTGCTAAGTGACTAAAATGTAAATGGTTACACCAGGGACTCAAGGCTCTCTGCCGTGCTGGCGGTGCCCCCTGGGACTGTTCCGTTGTTGTCTGAGGACTGGTGCATCCTCTCGTCCTCCTGTGTGCCCACCAGACTCAGCATGGCTTTGTATAGGAACTGATACTGCTCCTGAATGAGAAATGGAATAGAGAAACTGTGCTGTTGAAGGGAGAATGCTTTGACACAAAATGGTCACTGTGCATCAAGCAGGTACAGCCGGTGCTTCAGATTGACTTACAACATCAGTGAAGGTCCTTGGCCTCATGAGGTTGAACATCTTGGCCACCTGGTACACGTCCACAGAGCTCTCCGCCTCTAGTTGGCGCACCAGAGTAGACAGGGCACAGAAGGTTCCCGCAGTAACACCGCCAACCCTGCAAAATCAGACCCACGCCTTGAAGTGTAACACCAGACCCACGCAGTAACACCAGACCCACGCAGTAACACCAGACCCACGCCTTGAAGTGGTGGTAAAACTTAACAGCACTTGTAATCTTCTTAGGGTGTTCAATTAAAAACTATTTTCAAAAATAATATGTTAATTGTGTAGATACTCCTCAAAAGATCATGTCTCTATCATAATCCATTCAAAAGTTATTGGCGTTTCTACCCTTGTAGGCTAATGCGACTAAATCAATGGAGGACAGAGAAAGAAAGTGGTAAAATAAGGAAAATTGCATCGCGTCAGCTAGGCTGGATTCTGTGCAAGAATTAAGGCTACTGGCTACCTGACAGGCTCACTTTCCCGTTGCACTTGTAATCTTCTCGAATCCGCATAAAACATAAAACAATATAGAGGTAAGATAGATATCGATTTTGAGACATATTTCCATATTTTAGTAATAGCTTTTCCTATTCATTCAGAATCCCTGTTATTGTTCGAAGATTTCTCACAAAAAAGCATATCTATGAAATGTTGAGCATGTGCCAAGCTTTTTATTTTCAAAGCCTTTTACATTTAATTCAGCTTGTGTCATGCTAATTTAGCTTTTTGCGACCCGCGGAAACATCTTTGAAGACAAGGACCACAAAATGTAAAATCCTCAAGTCGTTACGAGAAACCTGCTCTACTATGTCAACAGATATGTCAAATGATAGGTCCAAAAGGCTTCTTAACAGCTTCTACCCCCAAGCCATAAGACTCCTGAACAGCTACTTGGATACCTGGACTATGTGCATTGAACCCCCCCCCACCCCCATTTTTACACTGCTGCTACTGTATGTTTATTATCTATGCATAGTCACTTTACCTCTACCTACATGTACATATTACCTCGACTATCCTGTCTCCCCCCCTCCACCCACCCAATAGCGTCGATACTGTTATTTTATTGTAAAAAAAACAACTTCAGTTTATTTTAGTAAATAATTTATGAACACTTTTTTAAATTGCATTGTTGGTTTAGGGCTTGTAAGTAAGCATTTCACTGTAAGGTCTACACTGGTTGTATTTGACGCATGTGACAAATACAATTTGATTTGAAAAGAGGTCAGTGCTTATTATCCAACATATTAGGTTATGAAATCCGAATTCTTGGATATAATGTTAATGATATGTTAGAGAAAGACCCCACTGAATAACCCTTTAACAGGCAGCTCAACCCGGTGGTTGATCTCATTTTGACCACCATTTTTTTTTTAATGAAACCCTATTAAATTTGTTTGGCATATTTTATCATCTCACCCAATGTAAAATTATCATGTGGTTTTCATGATCAGATTCCCATATATTTTTAAACACGCATTCAAAGATGGAAGTGAACGTGAGCAAAACCAAACCTCATTTACCACAATTGTTTTGTACAAATTGTGTATGAAATGGGAAATTATAATGTAAATGTTGTTGACCTGTTAAACATAATTTAAGAATGATTAAATTACGAATATGTTGTTGTTTTACAATTTTAGGAACTCTTAAAAAGAAGCTCTACCAGGGTGAAAGAGTTGTCCATTAAGCTAGACTACAGTGCATTCGGAAAGTATTCAGACCCCTTCACTTTGTACACATTTTGTTATGTTACAGCCTTATTCTAAAATTGATTAAATAGTTTTTTCTCTCTCATGAATCTACACACAATACCCCATAATGGCAAAAACATGTTTTTTTTTGAATTTTTTGCTAATTTGTTCAACAACAAAAAAATGCAAATATCACATTTATATAAGTATTCAGACCCTTTTCTTAGTACTTTGTTGAAGCACCCTTGGCAGCGATTACAGCATCAAGTCTTCTTGGGTATGATGCAACAAGCTTGGCACATCTGTATTTGGGGAGTTTCTCCCATTCTTCTCTGCAGATCCTCTCAAGCTCTGTCACAGGTTGGATGGAGAGTGTTGCTGCACAGCTATTTTCAGGTCTCTCCAGAGATGTTCAATCGGGTTCAAGTCCAGGCTCTGGCTTGGCCACTCAAGTACATTCAGAGACTTTTCCCAAAGCCACTCCAGCATTGTCTTGGCTGTGTGCTTAGGGTCGTTGTCCTGTTGGAAGGTGAACCTTCGCCCCAGTCTGAGGTCCTGAGCGCTCTGGAGTAGGTTTTCATCAAGGATCTCTCAGTACTTTATTCTGTTCATCTTTTCCTCGATCCTGACTAGTCTCCCAGTCACTGCTGCTGAAAAACATCCCCACAGCATGATGCTGCCACCACCATGCTTCACCGTAGGGATGGTGCCAGGTTTCCTCCAGATGTGCGCTTGGCATTCAGGCCAAGAGAATCTTATTTATCATGGAATGAGAGTCTTTAGTTGCCTTTTGGCAAACTCCAAGCAGGCTGTCATGTGCCTTTTACTGAGGAGTGGGTTCCATCTGGCTACTCTACCATAAAGGACTGATTGGTGGAGTGCTGCAGAGATGGTTGTCCTTCTGGAAGGTTCTCCCATCGCCACAGAGGAACTCTAAAGCTCTGTCAAAGTGACCATCGGGTCACCTCCCTGACCAAGGCCCTTCTCCCCCGATTGCTCAGTTTGGCCGGTCGGCCAGCTCTACGAAGAGTCTTGGTGGTTCCAAACTTCTTCCATTTAAGAATGATGGAGGCTACTGTGTTCTTGGGGACATTCAATGCTGCAGACATTTTTTGGTACCCTTCCCCAGATCTGTGCCTCGACACAATCTTGTCTCGGAGCTCAAAGGATAATTCCTTCAACATCATGGCTTGATTTTTGCTCCGGCATGCACAGTCAACGGTGGGACCTTATATAAACAGGTGTGTGCCTTTCCAAATCATGTCCAATCAATTGAATTTACCAAAGGTGGACTTGACTCATGTTGTAAAAACATCTCAAGGATGATCAATGGAAACAGGATGTACCTAAACTCAATTTCGAGTCTCATAGCAAAGGGTCTGAATATTCATGTAAATAAGGTATGTTTTTTTATATTTAATACATTTCTAAAAAACTATTTTTCCTTTGTCATTATGGGGTATTGTGTGTAGACTGCTGAGGATTTGTAGTTATTTAATCCATTTTAGAAAAAGGCTGTAACGTAACAAAATGTGGATAAAGTCAAGATGTCTGAATACTTTCTGAAGGCACTGTATGTAGCTTTTTGGGTGACCCGACCAAATTCACATAGAAATGTGAGTTATAGATATTTCATTCTCATTGACAGCAAGTCTAAGATGCGATAGATATGTTCTATGTGAACTAGTTCTTTGCTTCCCTTTCTCAAGTTCCGTTTTTGCATCTTTTACTTTAGGTTTTGTACACCAGCTTCAAACAGCTGAAAATACAATATTTTTGGATATGGAAAATATATTTCACAGCGGTTAAGATTGTACAATGATTCTCTACATAATGACGGCTTGTTTTATCCATTTTCCATTATCACTAGCTTTGACTTAATACCATTCCTTTAAAGGTGTACTATGCAGAAATAGCTCCGCCATTTCCTGGTTGCTAAAATTAGAATAGTTGGCCTAATTTCAGTTTATGTGACAAATATTGTCATGGGATTTTTTTGGTCTGAAAAAAATACAAAATTAATTTCAAATCCATATCATTATTCACTATCTGCTTGTTATATTCAATATGTTTCACAATATCATTCATGTCATGTCAATTTACTGGTATTCTTATCATATAAACTGTAAACGCATTAATTTACATGCATTCTCATATTTTACCACACAAATTGATCATATATACTTTATATCAGTCCTCATTTAACTAGGCCTTTCTTCCAGTATGAGTAAATGAAGCAGACATAATGTAAATTCAAGTATCATATTTTTAGATGATTTAAAAAGTCTATCCAAATTCCAATACAACATTTGTTTACTTTAATTGGGAAACTCAAGCGGCTGGTTGAGATATTTCTGATGCATTATCTATCAAAGTTGTCATGCAAACAAATTCTTCATGTATAGCCTATACTGAGGATAAATTCACATACAATCCTTTTTCAGATTTTTTAAAATTGGTGTGCCAGTTATAAAGGCTTAAGACAGGATTGTCTAAATAGGCCTGGATCAGTACAGTGTTTCAGTTCCAATAAATATTAAGAGTATTGCACATTTGGCCATATCTTCTTATCCTCTTAGGTTAAGGTCTTAGAGTGGATCATCTTGAATGTATTAACAGAAAAGAGAGGGAAAAATAGTGTTTCAAGAGTATTGAGATGGCTCAAGATAGAGTACATGCCTGAGTGCCAAATAGTTGGGGGTTGCACTTTTGGGACTGTTCCATTTGTTCCAGGTTTGGAGTGGAGATGACCTTATTTCACAGATACATAATCAATCATCAATCAGTAAATTAATAGAGAGGTCTTACTGGTCGTGGACCACCGTGGGGCCCTCCTTGGAGGAGCTCTCCTCCTTCACCAGGCTGAGCAGCTCAAAGGTGCTGCTGATGGGGCTGTCTGGGTTGGGCCAGTGAGGCGCCCGGTAGTGCCTCACCTCCAGAACATAGTCATCCTGGCCCAGAGGGAGACAACAACACACAATCAGAGAGAGGGAGAGAGAGAGAGAAAGTGTTTGTGTGTTCTAGGGTTGCATATTTTGGGGAATATTCGGAAGTGGAAACTTTCCGTGGGAATTAACGGAATATATGGGAATTAACAGGAATATATGCAAATTAATATTAATACCATTTAAATTAAGATGTTTTTTGCATTGGATATATTTACCATATCATGAAGACAGAAACATAAACCTTTTACCTTAAGTAGACATAATTGCAAATTATTAAATCCTTCCAATAGAAATAAAAATATAAACTACTTAGTTATGAATTGAACTTTAATTAAATGAGTTGACTCTTCACATGGGACCATTTCACTGAACAACAAAAGGGAATACTGAATGATCCACAATGATCCATTGCATCTCCCAAAAACATTATCAACATACATCTGTAAAATTATAGTCTAGAAACTAAAGCTTTGGTTGTCTTCCTCTCAGGCTTCCATGTCTTCTCCCTGGACCTCTTCAATGTCCACCTCTTGAACATCAGACTCTGAGGCCTCATCTTCACTGTCACTTTCCAACCTTGGTGAGGATGGCTCAAAAAGCCTCAAATTTGCCCGGATGGCCAACCAATTGTTCAACCCTTGTATTGGTCAGCCTGTTGCGTGCTTTGGTGTGTGTGTTCCCAAACAAGGACCAGTTGCGCTCTGAGGCGGCTGATGTTGGTGGGATTTGGAGGATGATGGAGGCAACAGAGGAAAGAGCATCCGATCCACAAAGTCCCTTCCACCAGGTGGCTGATGAAATATGTTGGCACAACTGCCATATTTTATCTCCATCTCAAAGCCCTTGCTTGGAAGTGTTCTTCGTCAGACTGCCAAGAACCTTGACCTCATCCAGGCCAAGGTGGCGAGACATGGTAGTGATGACACCATAAGCCTTGTTGATCTCTGCACCAGACAGGATGTTGTTGCCAGCATACTTTGGGTCCAACATGTACGCTGCAGCGTGTATGGGCTTCAGGCAGAAGTCTTCACGCTTTTTGATGTATTTCAGAACTGCAGTTTCCTCTGCTTGGAGCAACAGTGAAGTGGGCAGGGCAGTACGGATTTATTCTCTTACATCTGCAAGCAGAGTCTGAACATCAGACAGGATGGCATTGTCTCACTCAATCCGTGCAATGGCTACTGCTATAGGTTTCAGGAGTTTCAGGCTGCTTACCACTCTCTCCTAAAATACATCATCTAGGAGGATCCTCTTGATGGGGCGGTCCATATCAGCAGACTATGATATGGCCATTTCTTGGAGAGACTCATTCCCCTCCAGGAGACTGTCAAACATGATGACAACACCACCCCAACGGGTGTTGCTGGGCAGCTTCAATGTGGTGCTCTTATTCTTCTCACTTTGCTTGGTGATGTAGATTGCTGCTATAACTTGATRACCCTTCAMATACCTAACCATTTCCTTGKCTCTCTTRTAGAGTGTATCCATTGTTTTCMGTGCCATRATGTCCTTGAGGAGYAGATTCAATGCATGAGCMGCACAGCCAATGGGTGTGATGTGAGGGTAGGACTTTAGACCAAGCAGTCTTCATGTTCGCAGCATTGTCTGTCACCAGTGCAAATATACCTTCTGTGGTCGAAGGTCATTGATGACGGCCTTCAATGAAGAGACCTCTGTGTCTGTTGTCCCTTGTGTCTGTGCTCTTGTAGAATACTGGTTGAGGGGTGGAGATGATGTAGTTAATTATTCCTTGCCTACGAACATTCAACCACCCATCAGTGATGATTGCAATACAGTCTGACTTCTCTATGATTTGCATGACCTTCACTTGAACTCTGCTGAACTCTGCATCCAGCAAATTAGTAAATAAAGCATGTCTGATTGGAGGGGTTTATGCTGGGCGAAGAACATTCAGAAATCTCTTCCAAATCACATTGCTTGTAAGCATCAGAGGTGAACCAGTTGCATACACAGCTCGAGCAAGACATTCATCAAAACTTCTGATTCCAGGAGGACCATGAGATGTTGCTATCGATAAGGTGTCTGAATCATCATTTTCACCTCAAATAGAAGTAGAGGGTCTTTTGTCAGAGGTTGTTTGTTGTGAGCGCTGAGGGAACTTTATGCACTTGGCCGGATGATTCTGCATCTTTGTTGCATTCTTCACATATGATTTCGTGCAGAATTTGCAAATGTACACATCTTTTCCTTCTACATTAGCTGCAGTGAAATGTCTCCACACATCAGATAGTGCCCGTGGCATTTTCCTGTAAAGATTACAAAGAAAATAACAAATACAATTCCAAGTACAGATAAATAGTTAAGCAGTTAGATTAAACAACTCTTTTGTAAGATAAATGTTTTAAAATAAAACATGTATGGAAACAGGTGAATTAACACTCCTCAGTTAGCAGGCTCAAGCAAGCTAAAACCCACATGGTAGCAAAAACTAACCAGCAGAAATTGTTAGCAAGTTGGAAATTATTTAAACACACTTTGCTGTAGGCTACTATTTACTAGCTAACAAAAAATCATGTCATAAAATATATTCACCCCCCCAGTATTGTAATCAAAACTTACAAGAAAGCATGTAGTACTAGGCTCAGAGAGTGTAGTAGTGTGTGCTCAATAGCATCTCAGTAGTGTGCAAGATCTTGAGAATCAGCTTAACATATGATGGAAGAGTGTACTGCACATGTGATGGAAGAATGCACTGTGCATGCAGAGGGTTGCAATTCCATTGAATTGGGGATAGTTTAATCAAAATATGCCACAAGACCTAGAATTGCCTTATGTGTATCCCACAAAAAAAGGTTCACTGTTATAAGCTAACTTTTTTGATGAATTTAAGCAAAATTCCCCAAATTCCAGGACTTAAGTTTCCATGAAAAATTTCCGGAAAAATTCTGGAAATTTACCGGAAAGTTTCCGAACCTTTGCAACCCTAGTGTGTTCCCTATATATAGAAAGGTATGTGGACGCCCCTTCAAATTAGTGGTGTCGGCTATTTCAGCCACACCCGTTGCTGACAGGTGTATACAATTGAGCACACCGCCGTGCAATCTCCATTGACAAACACTGGCAATAGAATGGCCTTACTGAGGAGCTCAGTGACTTTCAACATGGCACTGTCATATGATGCCACCTTTCCAACAAGTCAGTTCGTCAAATTTCTGCCCCCCTAGAACTGCCGTGGTCAACTGTAAGTGCTGTTATTGTGAAGTGGAAACGTCTAGGAGCAACAACGGCTCAGCCGCGAAGTGGTAGGCCACATAAGCTCACAGAACGGGACCGCCGGTTGCACCACTCACTACCGAGTTCCAAACTGACTCTGGAAGCAACGTCAGCACAATAACTGTTCATCGGGAGCTTCATGAAATGGGTTTCCATGGCCGAGCAGCCACACTCAAGCATAAGATGCACAATGCCAAGCGCTGGCTGGGGTGGTGTAAAGCTCGCTGCTATTGGACTCAGTTGAAATACGTTCTCTGGAGTGATGAATCATACTTCACCATCTAGCAGTCCGACAGATGAATCTGGGTTTGACGGATGTCAGGAGAACGCTACCTGCACAAATGTATAGTGCCAACTGTAAAGTTTGGTGGAGGAGGAATACTGGTCTGGGGCTGTTTTTTATGGTTCGGGCTAGGCCCCTTATTTCCAGTGAAGGGAAATCTAACGCTACAGCATACAATCACATTCTAGACGATTCTGTGGTTCCAAATGTTTGGCAACAGTTTGGGGAAGGTCCTTTCCTGTTTTAGCCTGACAATGCCCCTGTGCACAAAGTGAGGTCAACACAGAAAGGGTTTGTCGAGATTGGTGTGGAAGAGCTTGACTGGCCTGCACAGAGCCCTGACCTCAACCCCATCAAACACCTTTGGGATGAATTGGAACGCCGACTGCGAGCCAGGTCTAATCGCCCAACATCAGTGCCCGACCTCACTAATGCTCTTGTGGCTGAATTGAAGTTCCCGCAGCAATTGTTATTATTTTTTCTCGTATACATTTTAATCTCACTTTCTATCTACAAACTAAATATACTTTCCTGCAACCCTCCTCACACAATGTGGTACGGATCTGCTATTTTTATTCCTTATAACTGGAACCTCCATCAGGAGCTAGCCAGCTAACTTTGTCAGCCACGGCTAGCAGTCTTCACCTTTTAGCTCGGACACCGCCAGCTTAAGCTTGGACAATACATGCAAGTCTGCACAGCGCGATATCTACCCAGAGCATATCGGACTGCTTCTCCCTACCACATCACCGGATTCCTGCCGCTCTGGATCATTACAACGGATCATCGCAGCTAGCTAGCTGCTACCGAGTGGCTACTGTTAGCTAACGCCTCTGTCCCGAAGCAGGCACCAGTTAGCCTTGAGCTAGCCACGAGCTAGGCCCATATACCAGCAAATTCTAGGGCTACAATACCTCTTTTAAAAATTGCCCTGGACCCTTTGTTGTCGACGTAGCGATGTCGCCGAAGACCCATCTTCTTGCCCCGGTCCGCTAGCTTTCTAAGCGCCATGTCTCCCCGTGTTATTGAAAGAGTCCAGGGGCATCAGCTGTGTAGGCGAGTAATCATAGGGTTCAAAGAACAGCAATAGTGCTTTCCTCACCATCAAAGAACAGCAAAGTGCTTTCCTCACCATCTTAAATAAGCATGCCCCATGAATTTTTTTTACAACTAAGAACATATATAGCCCTTGGTTCACTCCAGACTTGACTGTCCTTGACCAGCACAAAAACATACGGTTGTGTACTGCATTAGCATCGAATAGCCCCCGCGATATGCAACTTTTCAGGGAAGTTAGGAACCAATATACACAGTCAGTTAGGAAAGCAAAGGCTAGCTTTTTCAAACATAAATTTGCATCCTGTAGCACAAATTCCCAAAAGTTTTGAGACACTGTAAAGTCCATGGAGAATAAGAGCACCTTCTCCCAGCTGCCCACTGCACTGAGGTTAGGAAACACTGTCATCACTGATAAATCCACGATAATCGAGAATTTCAATAAGCATTTTTCTACGGCTGGCCATGCTTTCCACCTGACTACCCCTACCACGGCCAACAGCACTGCACCCCCTGCAGCACCCCCTGCAGCAACCCCTACCACTGCCCCCCCCCCCCCCCGGTTCTCCTTCACCCAAATCCAGATAGGCTTGATGTTCTGAAAGAGCTGCAAAATCTGGACCCCTACAAATCAGCTGGGCTAGACAATCTGGACCCTCTCTTTGTAAAACTATCAGCTGCAATTGTTGCAACCCCTATTACTAGTCTGTTCAACCTCTCTTTCGTATCATCTGAGATTCCTAAAGATTGGAAAGCTGCAGCGGTCATCCCCCTCTTCAAAGGGGGAGACACTCTAGACCCAAACTGTTATAGACCTATATCCATTCTGCCCCGCCTTTCTAAAGTCTTTGAAAGCCAAGTTAACAAACAGATCACTGACCATTTCGAATCCCACCATACCTTCTCTGCTACGCAATCTGGTTTCCGAGCTGGTCATGGGTGCACCTCAGCCAAGGTCCTAAACGATATCATAACCGCCATCAATAAAATACAGTACTGTGCAGCCGTCTTCATCGACCTGGCCAAGACTTTCGACTCTGTCAATCACCACATTCTTATCGGCAGACTCAACAGCCTTGGTTTCTCAAATGACTGCCTCGCCTGGTTCACCAACTACTTCTCAGATAGAGTTCAGTATGTCAAATCGGAGGGCCTGTTGTCTGGACCTCTGGCAGTCTCTATGGGGGTGCCGCAGGGTTCAATTCTCAGGCCGACTCTTTTCTCTGTATATATCAATGATGTTTCTTTTGCTGCTGGTGATTCTCTGGTCCACCTCTACGCAGACGACACCATTCTGTATACATCTGGCCCTTCTTTGGACACTGTTAACAAACCTCCAGACGAGCTTCAATGCCATACAACACTCCTTCTGTGGCCTCCAACTGCTTTTAAATGCTAGTAAAACTAAATGCATGCTCTTCAACCGATCGCTGCCCGCACACGCCCGGCCGACTAGCATCGACTTAGAATATGTGAACTACTACCTAGGTGTCTGGTTAGACTGTAAACTCTCCTTCCAGACTCACATTAAACATCTCCAATCCAAAATTAAATCTATAATCGGCTTCCTTTTTCGCAACAAAGCCTCTTTCGATCATGCTGCTAAACATACCCTTGTAAAACTGACCATCCTACCAATCCTTGACTTCAGCGATGTAATTTACAAAATAGCCTCCAACACTCTACTCAGCAAATTAGATGTAGTCTATCACAGTGCCATCTGTTTTGTCACCAAAGCCCCATATACTACCCACCACTGCGACCTGTATGCTCTCGTTGGCTGGCCCTCGCTACATATTCGTCACAAACCCACTGGCTCCAGGTCATCTATAAGTCTTTGCTAGGTAAAGCCCTGCCTTATCTCAGCTCACTGGTCACCATTGCAACACCCACCCATAGCACACGCTCCAGCAGGTTTATTTCACTGGTCATCCCCAAAGTCAACTCCTCCTTTGGCCGCCTTTCCTTCCAGTTCTCTGCTGCCAATGACTGGAACGAATTGCAAAAATCACTGAAGCTGGAGACTCATATCTCCCTCACTAACTTAAAGCATCAGCTGTCAGAGCAGCTTACCGATCACTGCACCTGTAGACAGCCCATCTGTAAATAGCCCACCCAACTACCTCATCCACCATAATGTTATTTCTTTTTGCTCTTTTGCACCCCAGTATCTTTACTTGCACATCATCATCTGCACATCTATCACTCCAGTGTTAATGCTAAATTGTAATTATTTCACCACTATGGCCTATTTATTGCCTTACCTCCCTAATCTTACTACATTTGCACACACTGTATATAGATGTTTCTATTGTGTTATTGACTGTACGTTTGTTTATCCCATGTGTAACTCTGTGTTGTTTTTGTCGCACTGCTTTGCTTTATCTTGGCCAGGTTGCAGTTGTAAATGAGAACTTGTTCTCAACTGGCCTACTTGGTTAAATAAAGGTGAAATAAAAAAAATACATGTTCCAACATCTAGTGGAAAGCCTTCCTAGAAGAGTTGAGGCTGTTATAGCAGCAAAAGGGGGACCAACTCCATATTAATGCCCATGATTTTGGAATGGGATGTTCAACGAGCAGATGTCCACATACTTTTGGTCATGTAGTGCATGCGTGCGCCTGTGTGCGTGTGTGTTTGTGTGTTGAAAGTGTTCCAGTGATTGGTGGTGCAGATGGCCGGGTCTAAACTGTGTGAAAAATAACAGCTGTGCTCCATTGAGGCATGGGGAATGTGTATTGAATTTCCACTCTTTTCACTGGCCATTTGGTTTCACCATGGGCTAAGATCCAGGAAGAGATAAGCAGAACAACTCCATGGAATAAGCATTTCCTTGTTGCTATATATTACCTCTGTGTATCAATTCAGTGGTTTAAAGGTTGTTTGGGTATAGACACAGTGTTAACATTTGATGAGCACTAGCGACTGGTCCATAGTGTCTGGTCCATAGTGACTGGTCCATTCTATGAAGCTGATATTTTTGTTATGATCCCACAGTCTGTGGCTGATCTCCCTCTCTCCAATGTAGTTAGTCTGTTCTATGTAGTTGATCATGTTAGTGTGACTTATCTTACTTATCAAGCTGATCTCCCTGGTTTTACTGATCACTCTCAGCTCATCTCCCTGGTTTTACTGATCACCCTCAGCTCATCTCCCTAATTTTAAAGATCTCCCTCAGCTGATCTCCCTAGTTTTAAAGATCTCCCTCAGCTGATCTCCCTAGTTTTAAAGATCTCCCTCAGCTGATCTCCCTAGTTTTAAAGATCTCCCTCAGCTGATCTCCCTGGTCTGAGCTGATCTCCCTGGTCTGAGCTGATCTCTCTGAGCTGATCTCCCTCAGCTGATCTCCCTGGTCTTACTGATCTCCCTCAGCTGATCTCCCTGGTCTTACTGATCTCCCTCAGCTGATCTCACCTGTGTAGCCTCCAGGACGTAGTGCTGCACCACCAGCATCTCCTCGTTGGCCAGACACATGTGGTTCTCGCTCCGGAGGGTCACTATGAACGCCTCACAGCTGATTGGCTGCTCCTTGCGGGGCCAGTACACGTATGGCTCCTCCCCCTCTGCCTGAGAACACAGATGTGGTAAGGACTTCTTGTTTGAGGCACAAAATGGCTGCCATACATACATCAGAGGTTTTGAATCCAGGACGACAGATAGATACCCACCAGGCTTGGTGTTCCCGGCAGTGTGACTATGACCTGAGCGTTGTGATCCCAGATCATCCTCCAGAAGTCTGTCACCGTGCCGGCCAGTGGGTTTTGGGTCACGATGAACTCAGTGCTCTGCCGGTACCCCTGGGGAACACAACCGGTGGTAGAACATTGAGACCTGAATCCGATCGCCAATATGGACAGGAAACCAAAAGTAAAATTTACTGGAAATGTGTTACTATGTGTAACTATGTAGTTAGTATCTGACACTGTGACTCTTCTATCTAGAATGGTTGGGTTCTTACCGTGAGGTATGAGGCGTTGATGTAGTCTGATGTAGTTTCTCCCGCCACTGTGGACAGACAAACCCGTGACCTTTCAACTGGAGAAAAAGCCACACGTTGTTAAATTTCCTCATAAGGTATACAGAATGTAATTTTGTAGAATATTACTATTAGAATAGTTAGCTTTACCAGAACGGAATTACTAAACCATTACCATTGCTTTACCTACATAACATGATTTTTGCCTTAATCCAAACAAAAACAAAATGTGCCTCGAGGTCCATGCTCTCAAATAACTTCTTTGCTTTTCTTTTTTTAGTACAGTTTTAGTTAGGAGGGGTTAAAGTGTGCGGGCATTTTGCTAAATGTTCTATTGAAAGTGACAATGTTGAGATTGAGTGCTGGTAGAAATCCAACCTGAAATGTAAAAAAGGTCTCATTGTCTACACTGTTCACAGTCGTGGTTGATGCTGTTCCAAGGTTAAGAGGAGAGGAGATTTTTAAAGTGCTGGAACCTTTCAACGTATGAACAAACCTGTATGTAACTCACCGGGTATTAAAGAGGAGTTTCTGTTCTTTTCTCTGTTACACTCTTTCAGGGCTGCTGAGTAGTCGCACTGTATGGCATTGGACGAGGATATCAGCTGCAATCACATTGGAACCAAGGAGAAGATTAACTGTTAGTATTTAAAAATGTGCCAGCGGTTGTACCTGCTCTTTTCAGAGGACAAAGAAAGACAACCGATAGACTTATTGTTCTCCAAATGTATGTTTTACTTTTAGTTCTGCCCTTTATGCCCTACTGGAGTTCTTATGGAAAGTTTACCATTGTAAATCTACAGTAAATTTAAATACTAGCACTATGACTTGTTAATAGCATATGTCCTTACATTAAACTGTTTCTCTAGCTGCGTCCTGCCGGAGGGCCCTGGGGTCAGGAGGTCGTTGACGTAGCTGTGGATGCGGCTGGAGGGAACCTCCGTCTCCTTGCCCAAGATGGCCTCCACTAGAGCATCGTGGATGAACACATACTGCTCCTGAATGCACAGGGAATGTAGGGGTTGAAAGCCTTAGTTGGGTGTTGTCATTCGTACTGTTCTGGTAAGGTGACAGGACAACTAATCTTACTGTAGTGGATCCATTGTTTTCTTGTTGGTATCAGACCTGGGTTCAAATAGTATTCTTTCAAATTATTTAGACGCATTTGATGGAGCTTTCCATTTGATGAGGCTCCAACAGAACAGTCCCAAAAGTGCAAACCCCGCCCATCTGGACTGAGCTCTCACCTCTGTCTGTACCAGGTAGTTCCTCTGTGTGCGGATGTGTTTGAGGAAGCCCGTGATGTTGACTGTGCCCTCTTGTTTGATCTGCTTCAGCATGCTATCCAACACTATGTAGGTTCCAGTCCTGCCAACCCCCGCACTGGAAACACACACACAAGAGAGGTTCACAATATATTCTGAATCCTGGTATTTCAATTTCCACTTTAGTTCTCTATGAAATAACGTTCCATGTTGAACTTAACAGCTGGACACGGTGAAAGTGGCTGTTAAGTGATATAATGGAGGACCATGTCCATTCTATTCTATTTCTATGCCGGTCGGAATGTAAATGTACTTCGTGAATTGAAACATTCACGTATAGAAGAAGATACATATTTTTATTGACTGAATTTAAATGGAATTTCAGTTGAAACAAATGGCCTTGATTTTAAAGCTGTTCTATACATTCTACATATCGATGCATATATACATGTTCATTCTATATCTATGGCCTCCTACCTGCAGTGCACTATGATAGGCCCCATGTCATCTGTCCTGGCTTTGGAGGACTTCTGGACGAAGGTGAGCACGGGCAGAGTGTACTCGGGCACGCCCATGTCTGGCCACTGAGTGTAGTGGTACTGGGTCACGGTCCGATCGTTAATCCGCCCCTTCAGAGAAACCTGGGGGTTGGTGGGAGGAAACAGGAAGTGGTAAGCAGGATGGGACACAAAATGGCTGTCAATGTGACACTTGGGATTCGTAGTTCCATAATAAATGTTCAGAAGTAGTAATGAGGCAGCGCTTCAACTAACTTGGAGGGGAGGTGCAACCGATGTAGATGATACAGTGAGGACGTAGAGGTTCAACTAGTAATGAGAGGTAAATGTGATGTAAATAGTGTGACCTCTAACCTTTTTGACCTTGGTGTTCCTGAGGGTGAAGGTTCTCTGGGTGTAGTGGGCCAGAACCTTACTGCTCTTCACCGTCACCAGGAAACCACCGTACTCTTCCTGGCTCTCCATGGGCCAGTACTGGTCACACTTCCTCTGACATACATGACCAAACACTTTAGAATAATTTCATGAATAAACTATTTATGAACTATTACTAAATATGTTCAAGCAATACAACACTTCAGCATTTACAGCATGCATAAGCAGTTATAATGGCCCTGGTTTCTCACCCGTCCCTTCTCTACCAAGTTGGTAATCATGATGATGACGCCCACGTTCTGTTCCCACACCATCCTCCAGAAGTCCTCGGTGCTGGACTTGAGAGGGCCCTGGGCAGCGATGTAGGCCCTGGACTTGTTGAAACCCTGTGGAGGGTAGGGAGGGAGGGAGGGAAAGAGAAAGCGTGAACAACAGATTAGCTACTGATACATCAACAAGACATTTGCCCTCATAACAAATCAAATCAAGTTTTATGTCACTTGCTTCGTCAACAACAGGTGTAGACTAACAGTGAAATGCTTACTTAAAGGTCATTTTCTACTATTGTGCACAGAGAGAAATGCAAGAGAATTGCTTACGTCAACGTAGTTTGCGTTAATGTAATCTCTACTCTTCCCATCTTTGTCAGCCTGGGTTGAGAGTCTTACTCGGCTGTGGTCATCTAGGAGTAGAGGAGGAAAGATAAGCTGGGTGCATTCAAGAATGTATGTGTGTGTACATGTGTTTGAAGGTGCATGTTTGACTAACAGGCCAGGATATTAACGTATCGGTTCTTGTTCTTGTTGTCTGGATGGTTGGAGCCGTCTGTGGTGATACCCAGGTCCACCTTGCACACCTGCACCTCCTAAAAGAAAACACATGACCTTAAATCCCACCATCCTTTTACTACGCAGTCAAACTAGAATGTGCCATCATGCACAACAAAAACGTCAACATGGGCATCTGGAAATGTGGCGAACATCTACACGCGACTACTACAGAAAAAAAAGGGAGACGTAGCTTACCTCATAACACTCTTTCAATATCTAACGGGGAGGGGGAATGCAAAAAGCACAGCAATGAAATTTCATGACACATGGTTAGCAAAAAAAAACTTGCAAATAAATAACAAGAAAACAGTTTATGGGGAAATCTCAACTTCAAGACACTGTTTATGCGATCAACAGGATTCAGTCCATGTACCATGTTCATGTCCTTAGCTTTGACTTACAAACCTATGTTTGTGTTATTGACAACATTTACACATGTATGCATTTATACAGTACTGATAAAATGCCAAGCTAGGATTTATATGGTAAGCAATGGTAAATATGTAGTTTAACATGAGTAATCATTGCATAGTGTATTTTATTGATCCCTTATTTTACCAGGTAAGTTGACTGAGAACACATTCTAATTTACAGCAACGACCTGGGGAATAATTATAGGGGGGAGGAGAGGGGATGAATGAGCCAATTGGAAGCTGGTGATGATTAGGTTGTATGAGGGCCAGATTGGGAATTTAGCCATGACAACTTTGTTAACACCCCTACTCAAGTGCCATGGGTTATTTAGTGACCACAGAGAGTCAGGACACCCGTTTAACGTCCCATCTGAAAGACAGCACCCTACACTGGAAAATGTCCCCAATCACTGCCCTGGGGCATTAGGATATTCTTTTTTCGATCAGAGGAAAGAGTGCCTCCCACTTCCAGCAGTATCTGGTTTCCCATCCAGGGACCGACCTGGACCAACTCTGCTTAGCTTCAGAGGCAAGCCAGCAGTGGGATGCAGGGTGGTATGCTGCTGGTGTATAATGTGATATATTTGTAAGTCTCAGTGGTAAGGACAATAGACATGACTCCTCAGATGAATCTGGGCCAGAGACATACAATATCATGTAGCATGAGACAGAGAGAGAGTGTGAGTTTGAATGGCCATCACAGTGCAAAGCCTCCCACAAGTCTTCTGCATGCTTACCTTAAAATAATGACAGCCGCCGTGTAACATCGCAAATGACGCATAACAGTTTCACAAGAAGGCTACATACAGAAAAGCTAAATTAAAGACAGACAGTTGTAAAATTAAAACATGCTGCCAAGTAATACTAATAATTTCTGTCATAATCCATATCCTGTGAGAGAACTGAAGCAGAATTTGACAGCACACCTCAAACTCTCTGGAGAATGCATTGGTGTGGTGGAGCTCCGTCACGTGCTTTACAAACTGCTTCACTGGAAGGGCTTCATGTTTATCTAAAGGCAGAGAGAAAGGGTTTTATTGATATCATCCACAAAAGTATTTTATCAGAACAAAAGTTTGAAACTTCCTACTCTGGCAGAAGCAGATGTTGAGTAAGTGAGTGTTAATGAAAGAGCTAAGCTTGGTGAAGATGGTGGACAGATGGAAAGAACACCTGTCCATATGTCTCTGTGCTTGTTAACACTTATCATATGCCAACTCTACTGAATTCTAGTTGATCCCATGGAAAAGGTGTGTGTGTGTGTGTGTGTGTGTGTGTGTGTGTGTGTGTGTGTGTGTGTGTGTGTGTGTGTGTGTGTGTGTGTACGACCTAGATTCAATCAGATCAAGCGTTAACCGGCGATAGCCAACACCCACATAGCTGATGTTTTCGTGGTGTCGGAGGTGTAGCTGTGTTGGAGCTGACAAATAGGTGAGCAGCTGCTCTTGATCACCCGTCCCACTCATGTTAGAAGTTCAGAAGGAGAAAGTGTATGCTATATTGAAGTAATGATGCTCAAATTGAACATCATTCAACTAAATAATACGGGTTTCTATCATCCTAATGGAGGTGTAGATTCCATGTCACATTCCAGTGTTCCAACTTGACAATGGCAATGTCCACTTTCGGTATAATGCCATGAGTTCTAACCCAGTTCCTCCTCCGACACCGCCAAAACAACTGCTATGCGGATAAAGCGGATCTGATTGAATAGAGCCCTTTGTCTCATAGAATGGTTACCTGTATCTGTACGCATGGATGTGGGTGAAACAGATATGACTCTGGGGGATGTGTTGTCCTCTATGTAGAAATGGGCAATCTGGAAACACTTCCTGTGGAAACAAATGTACGATGATACAAGTTAATCAACAACACTCTTGTATAACTGCAGGTGTTGCCAGTTTCTTCTGTCTTTGTGACATATTGCCAATGCTATTATACTTTTGGTACAAAAAATGTTGCTTTTTCCATCTAATTTAACACAAATGAGGGATTTGTATGCATTGTTCTCATTTGGTGAAAAATGTGTTGAAAATTGTGTGACACAAAAACAAGAATATTGGAGTAATGCTTATGTAAATGTCATAAAACTGTAGATATATTTTTAAGACATAAAAAAATACAGCAGGCCTAAAAATGCTTTGTTGTTGTTTTTGAAGATAAAAAGCCAACCACCGATGTTGGAGAACATGGTAATCTGTCCGCAACACAGGAAAAAAGACGTTCCTTCTAATCCGGAACAGGTTTTTAACAGGATCACCACTGCATGTCTTTCTGATGAACCTGCGCCCAGCTAACCAAAAATGGACATCACCACACAGATTACTCTGGACATAAAAAAACAGCAAAGAGATGTCCCCAGTAGATTACATGTGTGCGTTTCTAAAAGACATCTCCACTTTGCTGACCCCAAATGCCCAGCTGTGGGGTGGCCAAATGAGCACCGTGTCACCGGAGGACGTGCAAGGACGCGAACAGAGGGGATTACAGCATTTCAGCCTCACGCCACTCATTTTACAAGACGCTGACACGAAGCCTTCATGTCGGACATAATGAGGTGCAGGCGCTTTCCCCTCTCCTACCCCGCCCAAGGCTTTGCCTGTTCCCCCTACTACCCCACCCGAGGCCCTGCCTGTTCCCCCCCTACCCCACCGAGGCCGCTGCCTGTTCCTCCCCAACCCCACCCGAGGCCCTGCCTGTTCCCCCCCTACCCCACCCGAGGCCCTGCCTGTTCCCTCTCCTACCCCACCCAACGCTCTGCCTGTTCCCTCTCCTACCCCACCCAAGGCTTGTCTGTTCCCCCTACTACCCCACCCGAGGCCCTGCCTGTTCCCCCCCTACCCCACCCGAGCCCTACCTGTTCCCGCCCTGCCTACCCCCACCCGAGCCTGCCTGTTCCCCCCTCCACGCACCCGAGGCCCTGCCTGTTCCCCCTACCCCACCCGAGGCCCTGCCTGTTCCCCCCTACCCACCCGAGGCCCTGCCTGTTCCCCTCTCCTACCCCACCCAAGGCTCTGCCTGTTTCCCCTCTCCTACCCCACCGAAGCTGCTGTCTGTTCCCCCTACCTACCCCACCCGAGCCCTGCGCCTGCTTCCCCCCCTACCCCACCCGAGGCCCTACCTGTTCCCCCCTCCTACCCACCCGAGGCCTGGACTGTCTCCCCCTACCCCACCCGAGGCCTGCCTGTTCCCCGCCCCTAAGCCCCACCGCGAGGCCCTACCTGTTTCCCCCCTCCTACCCCACCCGAGGCCGTTGCCTGTTCTCCCTCCTACCGCCACCCGAGGCGCTGTCCTAACCACTGTATGACCCTGAGCCCCAAGCTCAACACTCTGAGTGAGGCACATCTCTTAGCTTTAATCCCTCATCGGCACCAAGATTATTACAGATTTAAAATGAAAATACAATAACAGGGCAGAAAACATGAACAATATGTCACGTCTCCAGCCCAGTGGATGAGAAATGTACAGTTTTATGCGGCTTAAGTGTTTACATTTCTGACAAAGTGTCCTTGATCGGATTGCCGAAGTTGGTTATTTAACTGTCCAACCGGTCAGTTTGCCACCACAGTGAAAAGTAGTACTTTTCTATGATCTCACAGTATGGGCAAAATGTCTTTATAACTAGAGACGGGCAACTCTGAATGATGGCACCTATGTGTAAGTGAATCTACCCAGACACATCAAAGCTAATGTGAAAAGCCAGACCTCAAACCGAAGCCCTGTTGAAGATATTGGATGTGTCATGGGGAAGTGTGTGAGAGTGAGAAAGAGATTGGGCCCATGTCAGAGGAGATTAGGTCTCACAGTGAGACAGACAAATATGTGGTTCTTAAGGTCAACCTCGCTCCCTCTCTGCCACCCCCCGCCTCGCTCCACCCGTGCCCCCTGATGTCTGGGGCGGCAGTGCCCCGTGTCTGGGGACAAAACAGACCCACTCCTCTGAGACAGATGAATAACAATATGACAGGTATCAGCCCTGCGGCAGTTCCACACAGCTGTCCCATAGGGAGGCAGAAGGCTTAATGGTGTCAGTATGTGTGTGGAGCCTATCAATGCAGAAAGAAAGCTGCTGTTCATGTAGCTTAGCTGTCAGGTTAAACAGATGATGGGTGGGTTCAGGGGGAATCGATGGGAGAGGATTTCTCAACATCATCATCATTATGGAGCATTTCATTATAGATCTTATAACAATCATCATTATGGATCTTATAACAATCATCATTATGGATCTCATAACAATCATCATTATGGATCTCATAATAATCATCATTAT
>NC_036853.1:4098651-4107174 GCF_002910315.2 Salvelinus sp. IW2-2015
TGTGTTTGAGAAGCCCGTATGTGACTGGTGCCCTCTTGTTTGATCTGCTTCAGCATGCTATCCAACACTATGTAGGTTCCAGTCCTGCCAACCCCCGACGGAAACACACACACAAGAGAGGTTCACAATATATCTCTGAATCCCTGGTATTTCAATTTCCACTTTAGTTCTCTATGAAATAAACGTTCCATGTTGAAACTTAACAGCTGGACACGTGAAAGTGGCTGTTAATTGATATAATGAGGACCATGTCCATTCGAGTCTATTTCTATGCCGTCGGAATGTAAATGTACTTCTGAATTGAAACATCCGTATAGAAGAAATACATATTTTTATTGGACGAATTAAATGGAATTTCAGTTGAAACCAAATGGCCTTGATTCTTAAAAGCTGTTTCTATACATCACTCTACATATCGATGCATATATAATGTCATTCTATATCTATAGGCTCCTACCTGCAGTGCACTATGATAGGCCCCTGTCATCTGTCCTGGCTTGGAGGCTTCTGGACGAAGGTGGACGGGCAGAGTGCTCGGGCACTGCCTGTTGTGTTGGGCACTGAGTGGTAGTGGTACTGTTCAAGGTCCTCGTTAATCGTCGCCTTCAGAGAACCGGGGTGTTGTGGGTAGGAAACAGGAAAGTGTGTAAGCAGATGGGACACAAAATGGCTTCAATGTGCACTCGTTCCTATGGATTCGTAGTTCCATAATATGTTCAGTGAAGTAGTAATTGAGCAGCGTTCAACTAACTTGGAGGGAGGTGAACCCGATCGTAGATGATACAGTCGAAGGGACGTAGAGGTTCACCTAGTAATGAGAAGGTAAATTGATGTAATGTTAGTGTGACTCCTGAACCCTTTTTACCTTTGGTTGTTCCTGAGGTGAAGGTTCTCCTGGGTGTATGGGCCAGAACTTACTGCTCTTATCTACCAGGAAACCATCGTACTCTTCTGGCTCTCCATGGCGCAGTACTTGTCACACTTCCATCTGACATACATGACAAAGCACTTTAGAATAATGTCATGAATAACTATTTATGAACTATTACTAAATTGTTCAACGCGAATACAAACTTCAGCATTACAGTGCTAAGCAGTTATATGGCCCTGGTTTTCACGTCCCTTCTCTACCAAGTTGGTAATTGATGATGACCCCAACGTTCTGTTCCACACCACCTCCGAAGTCTCGGTGCTGGACATTGAGAGGCGCTGGGCAGCATGTAGGCCTGGATTGTTGAAAACCTGTGGAGTAGGGAGGGAGGAGGAAGAGAAAGGTGGAACACAATTGCTACTGATACATCATACAGACATTTGCCCTCATAACAATCAAATCAAGTTTTTGTACACTGCGTTGTCAACAAATGATCACAGGTGTGACTAAACAGTGAAATGCTTACTAAATTCATTTTCTACTATTGTGAAGAAGAAATGCAAGAGAATTGCTTACGTCAAACGTAGTTTTCGTGAATTAAGTATCTTCTACTCTTCCCATCTTTGTCGCCTGGGTTGAGAGTCTTACTCGGCTGTGGTCATCTAGAAGAGAGAGGAAGATAAGCTTGGTGCATTCAAGAATGTAGTGTGTGTTACATGTGTTTGAAGGTGATGTTTGACTACAGGCAGGATATTAAGTATCGTTCTTGTTCTTGTTGTCTGGAATGGTTGGAGCGTCTGTGGTGATACCAGTCCACCTGCACCTCTGCACCTCCTAAAAGAAAAACACATAGACCTTAAATCCACCATCCTTTTACTACGCAGTCAACTTAGAATGTTGCATCGTATGCTCACAAAACGTCAACATGGATCTGGATGTGGCGAACATCCTCAGCGACTACTACAGAAGAAAAAAAGGGAACGAGCTACCTCATAACACTCTTTCATATCTAACGGGGGGAATGCAAAAAGCACAGATGAAATTTCATACACATGGTTGCAAAAAACAAAACTTGCAAATAAATAACAATAAACAGTTTAGGGAAATTCTCAACTTCAAGACACTGTTTATGCGATCAACAGGATTAGTCCATGTACATGTTATGTCCTACTTTGACTTACAAACCTAGTTTGTGTTATTGACACATTTACACATGTATGCATTTATACAGTATGATTAAATGCCAAGCTAGGATTTATATGGTAAGCAATGAAATATGTAGTTAACATGATAATATGCGATAGTGTATTTTATTGATCTCCTATTTACCAGGTAAGTTGACGAAACAATTTAATTTACAGCAACGACCTGGGGAATAATTATAGGGGAGGAGAGGATGAATGAGCCCAATTGGAAGCTGGGTGATGATTAGTTGTATGAGGGCAGATGGGATTTAGCCATTGACAACTTTGTTAACACCCTACTCAAGTGCCGATGGTGTATTTAGTGACCACAGAGAGTCAGGACACCCGTTTAACTCCCAATCTGAAAGACACACCTACACTGGAAAATGTCCCGAATCACTCCCTGGGGCATTAGGAATATCTTTTTCTCGATAGAGGAAAGAGTGCCTCCCACTTCCAGCAGTATCTGGTCCCATCCTGGACCGACCTGGACAACTCTGCTTAGCTTCAGAGCAAGCCAGCAGTGGATGGCAGGGTGGTATGCTGCTGGTGTATAATGTATATATTTGTATAGTCTCAGGTTGGTAAGGGACAATAGACATGACTCCTCAGATGAATCTGGGCCAGAAGACATACGAATATATGTAGCATGAGACAGAGGAGAGAGTAGTGATGTTTGAATGGGCCATACAGTGCCAAAGCCTCCCACAAGTCTCTGACATGCTTACTTAAAATAATGGAACCCCGTGTAACATCGCAATTGACGCATAACAGTTTCACAAGAAGCTACATACACAAAAGCTAATTAAAGACAGACAGTTTGTAAATTAAAAACTGCTGCCAATATACTAATAAATTTCTGTCATAATCCCATGATCGCTGTGAAGAGAAACTGAAGCGGAATTTACGACAGCCTCAAACCTTGGAGAATGCATTGGTGGTGGTTCTAGGAGCTCCCGTCACGTGCTTACAAACGCTTCACTGGAAGGGTTCATGTTTATCTAAAGGTCAGAGAGAAAGGGTTTTATTGATATAGCCACAAAATTTTTATCAGAAAAAAGTTGAACTTCACTCTGCAGAGCAGATGTTGAGTAAGTGAGTGTTATGAAAAGCTCAGCTTGGTGAAGATGGTGACAGATGGAAAGAAACCTTCCATATTCTCTGGTGCTTTGTTAAACTTATCAATGCCACTCTACATGAATTCTAGTTGTCCATGGAAAAGTGTGTGTGTGTGTGTGTGTGTGTGTTGTGTGTGGTGTGTGTGTGTGTAGGTGTGTGTGTGTGTGTGTGTTGTGTACGACTAATTTCAATCAGATAAGCGTTAACGCGATACCAACACCACATAGCTGATGTTTTCTGTGTGGTGTCGGCAGTGTAGCTGTTGTTTGGAGGAACAAATAGTGAGCGCTGCTCTTGATCACCCGTCCACTCATGTTAGAAGTTAGAGGAGAAAGTGTATGCTATATTGAAGTAGTGATGCTCAAATTTGAACATCATTTCAACTAAATAATACGGGTTTCTATCATCTAAATGAGGATGTAATTCCTGTACATTCCAAGTTGGTTTCCATTGACAATGGCAATGTCCACTTTCGGTATAATGCCATGGAGTTTAACCCATTCCTCCTCCGAACCGCCAAAAACAACCTGCTATGCGGATAAATGCGGATCTGATTGAATAGAGCCTTTGTCTCATTAGAATGTTACGCTGTATTATCTGTTACGGCTGTGTGGTGAAACAGATATGACTCTGGGGATGTGTTGTCCTTTATGTAGAACTGCGGCAATCGGAAACACTTCTTTGGACATGTACGATGATACAAGTTAATCAACACCAACTCTTGTATAACTGCAGGTGTTTGCCAGTTCTTCTGTCTTTGTGAATATTGCCAATGCTATTATACTTTTGGTACAAAAATGTTGCTTTTCCATCTAATTTAACAAAAATGAGGGATTTGTTGCATTGTTCTCCATTTGGTGAAAAAGTGTTGTAAAATTGGTGTGACACCAAAACAGAATATTGGAGTAATGCTTATGTAAATGTATAAAACTGTAGATAATTTTTAGACATAAAAAACAGCAGCGCTAAAAATGCTTTGTTTGTTGTTTTGAAAGATAAAAAGCAACCACCGATGTTGGGAACATGGTAATCTGTTCCGCAACACAGGAAAAACACGTTCCTTTAACCGGCAGTGTTTTAAGGATACACTGGCAGTCGTTTCTGGATGAACCTGCGCCGCTAACAAAAAATTGAAGACATCACCAACAATTACTCTGGACATAAAAAAAAACAGCAAAGAGTGTCAGTGATATTACATGTGTGCGTTTTCTAAAAGACATCTCCACTTTGCTGACCCAAATGCCCGCTGTGGGTGCCAAATGAGGCACCAGTTGTCACCGGAGGTACGTGAAGGACGGCAAAGAGGGATTAAGCATTCAGCTCAGCCTTCATTTGCAAGACGCTGACACGAGCTTCAGTGGACATAATGAGGTGGCAGGGCTTTCCCTCTTACCGCCCAAGGTTTGCCTGTTCCGCTACTACCACCGAGGCCTGCTGTTCCCCCCTACCCACCCGAGCGCTGCCTGTTCCACAGGCCTGCGTTCCTACCCACCCGAGGCCTGCCTGTTCTCCTACCCACCCGAGCCTGCCTGTTCCTCTCCGCCCAAGGTACCCTCCACCCGAGCAAGCCGTGTCCTGTTCCACCGGCCTCCTAGTCCCCACCCACGCCGCTGTTCCTCTCCTACCCACGAGGCTGTCCTGTTCCCCCTCACACCCACCGAGGCCCTGCCTGTGTCCCCCCTACAACCTCGAGCCCTCCTGTTCCCCCTGCCTTTACCACCCGAGGCCTGCCTTCCCTACCCAGAGCCCTCCTTTCCCCTCCCACAGCGCCTGGCCTGTATCTCCCTACCCCACCAAGGCCTGTCTGTTCCTCTCCATACCACCCACCAGCTGCCTGCCTGTCTTCCTACCGGCCGCGTTTCCCCTACTCCCCACCGAGGCCTGTTCCCCCTACCACCGCACCTTTCCCCTCTACCCCACCCGAGCGCTTTCTCCTTACCCCACGGAGCCTGCCTGTTCCCCCCTACCCCACGAGGCCTACCTGTTCCGCCCCACCTGACCCACGACCGAGGCCGCTGTTTCCGTCCTACACCCGAGCCTGTTCCTACCCACTGTAAGACCCTGAGCCCCAAGCTCAACACCTGAGTTGAGGCACATCTCTTACGTTTAATCCCTCACGGCATAAGGATTATTACATTAAAAATGAAAATACAATAAAGGCAGATAACATGAACAATATGTCAGTTCCAGCCAGTTGCGATGGAAAATGTAAGTTTTTATGCGGCTTAAGTGGTTTTTACATTTCGCAAAGTGTCTTGATCGGATTGCCGAAGTTGGTTATTTAACTGTCCAACCCGGTCAGGTTTTGCCACCACAGTGAAAGTAGTACTGTTTCTAATATCTCACAGATGGGAAAATGTCTTTATAACTAAGACGGGAACTCTGAATGATGGCGACTATGTGTAAGTGATATCTACCCAACACATAAAGCTATGTGAAAGCCAACCTCAAACCGAAAGCCCTGTTGAAGATATTGGATGTGTCTGGGAAGTGTGTGAGAGTAGAAAGAGATTGGGACATGTCAGAGGCAGTTAGGTCTCACAGTGAGACAGACAAATATGTGTTCTTAAGGTCAACCTCGCTCCCTCTCTTGCCACCCCCCGCCTCGCCTCTTCAACACTCGTGCCCGCCTGATGTGCTGGCGTGCTGGCTAGTTGCCGTCCCCTGTGCGATCTAACTAAGGGTGCACAAAACAGATCCCAACTCCATCTGAAGACAGAGAAAATACACCAACTTAGAATGAGTTTGAGTTATCAGTCCCTGCGCAGTCTGCCACACAGTGATCCCATATGGATAGCGATAAACGCTATTAATAGAGTTGTAGCAGTATGTAGATGTGAAGAGCCTATCAATGCAAGAGAAGAAAGCTGCTGCTTCATGTAGCTAGCATGTACAGGTTAAACAGATGATGGTAGCGGGTTCAGGAATCGATGAAGGATTTCTCAACATCATGCATCATTATGAGCATTTCATTAGTAGATCTTATAACATGCATCATTACTGGATCTATATAACAATCATCAGTATGATCTCATAACAATCACATTATGCGATCTCCATAATAATCATCATTATGGATCAAATCCATTATGGATCTTATTTAATAATGCATCATTATCGATCGTTATAACAATCATCATTATGCCTCTTATAACAATCATTCATTATGATCTCATAACAATCATCATTATGATTCATCAACAATCATTATGGATCTCATAATATCATCATTAATAAATATTATGGATCTTAAACATATCATTATGGTCGTAAACGAATCATGGTTATAACAAATACATCATTATGATCTCAATAAAATCACTGATATCATACATTATGGTTACATCATCATATGATCTCTAAAATCATCATTATGAATACCTATGATCATAAATCTTCATATAATCTATACAATCATATGGATCTCATAACAATCTCATTATGGATCTCATAACAATCATCATATGGAATCCATAAAAGATCATTCATAAACTTGAGTCTTATAAAAATCATCCTATGAGCTTATAAAAATCATCATTATGGATCTTATAACAATCATTATGGATCTCATAACAATCATCATTATGGATCTCATAACAATCATCATTATGGATCTTATAATAATTATCATTATGGATCGAATCATTATGGATCTTATAATAATCATCATTATGGATCGAATCATTATGGATCTTATAATAATCATCATTGTGGATCTTATAATAATCATCATTATGGATCTTATAACAATCATCATTATGGATCTTATAATAATCATCATTATGGATCTTATAATAATCATCATTATGGATATTATAATAATCATCATTATGAATATTATCTTCCTCCTCTACCTTCTCCACCTCCTTCACTTCTTCCTCCATATCCACCTCCTCCAAACTCCACCTTCTCCTCCATATCCACCTCCTCCACCGCCTGCTCCTCCCTCTTACCTCCAGTAGATGAGGATTCCCACCAGGACGATGAGTCCCAGGAAGGTGAGGGTTGAGACCACTGCCAGAGGGACCATGGCCCTCCTCTCTCTCTCCCTGGCCAGACCCACCCTGGACTGATGGCTGCTGTTACTGGCCTCTAAGTGGTGGGGAGAGGGAAGAACAGATAAGACACACAACACAACGTGTCATTCACTCATTCAACTACAACACATTGACTGACACACACGTCAACAGTAAATCAATCCACATACTCATCCAACTTACCTTCCAGTTCTAACACAGAGCTCCTCGAACTACGGAACCTTGTTCATTTACATTTTAAACGCTACAGTAGACCTTCGCTTTAACATCTTCATACCCATTCAGCTAACAAATCTAAACCTATTGCTACTTCTCTAACCCATATACAATTGCGACAAAGATACGGATGAAAGTGAACACGAATGCTTTCACAAAGTTAACATGCACTACAGGTTAGTTCATGACAATGGCTCAATGCTTGATGCACACAATGGCTTAAATCTATGGGACTCTCAATGAGCGGAGACCAAAAAAGCCTATTGGCAAAACTGTGCTTCTATTGCAAAGGCTTGAATGCAGATGGACTTTCTATTAGGGTCATTTCCGGTTTGGAGCGAGCAGTCGCAATTCCGCCTCGCTCCACAGGTAGTTTTACCATTTTCATTTTCATTACAGTACAACGGTTTGATTTGTTTGATCTTAGCTAGCTACATAGCCGTCTTTGTATCAAAGATAATTGTGTAGTTATTGAGGTTCGCTAGCCAGCTATTTTCGTCCGAACGTGACGTAACGTAGTCAACACTGCTAGCTAGCCAGCTAGCCACCGAATAGCACACGGCATAAAATAAATCTTATTGACTAAAATGATATAGTCTGCTGGCGGTGAAGTGGCTGGCTAGTCCAGTGGCTGCGTTGTGTTGACTGTTGTCTTTGAACGTGTAGCTTGGGCTAGGGTAACCTAAACTGGCTAGGTAGATCGAAATTTCTCAAAACTACACAATTCTCATGTCTGGATACAAGAACAGTCAGAAAGACGATCTATGTAAGAGTACTACGCCTAATCAGTACGTTGCGCAGTTGTAAATGTAAGTTGTAATGTAGTTTGCTACAGGCTGCTATTCGGTAGAAGTTGGTAGCTAGCGAGTGTCTGATAGGTAAGGAGCGAGCGCAGCGCGGCGGAGAAAAATACGCTGGCTACGTTTTAACGCGAATAATTACTCTAACCATACTCTGAGGAGCTACAACAAATTAATTTCTTAGATGAGAAAGATAGCAAGACAACTTATGGTAGGCCTAGCCTTAACACTACCACATAATCTAAGTCGTTCCGTTGTATATATCTAAGTCTGTTTCTCCAGTGGCTGCTAATGCT
>NC_036853.1:4109668-4214553 GCF_002910315.2 Salvelinus sp. IW2-2015
GGTTTACAATAGTGCATCTCAGTCTTTTAAGGGGGAGGGGGGTTAGAAGGATTACTTTATCCTATCCTAGGTATTCCTTAAAGAGGTGGGGGTTCAGGTGTCTCCGGAAGGTGGTGATTGACTCCGCTGACCTGCGGCGTGAGGGAGTTTGTTCCACCATGGGGTGCCAGAGCAGCGAACAGTTTTGACTGGGCTGAGCGGGAACTGTACTTCCTCAGAGGTAGGGAGGCGAGCAGGCCAGAGGTGGATGAACGCAGTGCCCTTGTTTGGGTGTAGGGCCTGATCAGAGCCTGAAGGTACGGAGGTGCCGTTCCCTCACAGCTCCGTAGGCAAGCACCATGGTCTTGTAGCGGATGCGAGCTTCACACGGAAGCCAGTGGGGAAGAGCGGAGGAGCGGGTGACGTGAGAGAACTTGGGAAGGTTGAACACCAGACGGGCTGCGGCGTTCTGGATGAGTTGTAGGGTTTAATGGCACAGGCAGGGAGCCCAGCCAACAGCGAGTTGCAGTAATCCAGACGGGAGATGACAAGTGCCTGGATTAGGACCATTCTCTCTTGTTGGTTGTTCCACTGGATATCATAAGGTGAATGCACCAATTTGTAAGTCGCTCTGGATAAGAGCGTCTGCTAAATGACTTAAATGTAAATGTATTAATTAGTTTTCTTGTCTACGGTCTGGATGTGGACAGATATATGGGATATTATGAAGGATTTTCAAGGTCACAAATCACAAAAGATTTGCGAGGGGTCCTGAGACTGTCTCAATGATTTGTCAATTACATTGACTGTATAAAGGGATATTAGACCACTAGTGGTCTGCTAAGACTAAAACATATCAGTTTCGGTGAGTTGGGATTGGGAAGAGATCTGCTGCCCTCTGCTGGAGATGAAGTGCTATAACCAATCGAGTTCTTCACATGATGTTACAATACACAGTTGAGATAAAGGCATGTGCATGTTAATGTTAACGAATATAACACAAAACCCGTAACAAAGAACACTGAAATGATGATGACTGTGGACTGGATCATGAAAATGTTATAGACAGCAGAAAGGCCATGACGGTGAACACACACAAACACACACAGGATTTTAGTTATCACAGAAAGGTGGTGTGTTAGGTGATGTGTCTCCTAAATTCCAGAGTATTTCCTCTTCCATTGGCATAATGGGAGCTGTAGTGTTCCCCAATCCGACAGGCGCAGCACTGTGCCTTGCCTTGATGTACGGGGAGATGTTGCCCCCTTGTGGATGGTTCTTTACCTGCAACTGGCTCCTCCTCCTCCGAGTCTCTCTCTGTGCGCTCGGTGATAGTGAAGTCTGAGGACGTCTCGTTGTCGTACAGGCTCTCGCCCTGCCCCGAGCCACTCTCCACCTCCCCACCTAGCGACCAGGGCGCTGCCGCGGTCACCCCAGATACTGTTGCCGTGCTGCCCGCTGTATCCGTGGTGACGGCACTGCCGTTCTCGCTCTCAAAGTAGAACGATGAGGAGAGTTCTTCTGTGTCGATGTTGGGAGTGGTGGCGGCTTCAGAGGTGAGTGAGGGGATGAAGGTGGGGATGTAAGGGAGCGCGCCCTCCCCCGAGGCTGAACTCTGAACCCTGTCCCACTCCTCATCTAGCTCCTTCTGGGCTTCTCCCGACAGGGTCGAGCCAGAGGCACTACTGTCTACCGTCTGCAGTTCAGGGGTGAGGGTGGGGGTGAGGGGGGAGGCCGAGTAGGAGGAGGGGGGGGCCGAGGTTCGGAGGGCCGAGACCCAGTGGTCCTTGGAGCCGGACGGTGTGGCTGTAACAGAAACGAGCAGATCACTATGGAAACCTGAGAGAGGAGGATGAGGAGGAACAGGGGGAGGAGAGGAGGAAGAGAAGAGAGGCTGACCTCCAGATGGGTTGGGGGAGCCTCCCAGAGATGAATGGAGGAGATGGTCTAAATCGCTACCGGAGGAGTAGAGCGCTAGGCTAGCCGCCCCCCAGTCAGACGTGGGCAGGGGGAGGTGAGGAGAGGCATGCAACCAGGAGGACGAGAAGCCATCCAGAGAGCAGGTACACAACGACTCCACGCCATCGCTAGCTACCGTGATTCCAACATCACCACCACCACCGACGACGACACCCACCAGACAAGACTTTACTACACGGCCTGTAGCATAACTAGAGTCCCCCAGCCCGCCAGATACAGAGCCAGTGAGGCCCGGGGTGGCCCCGGACAGAGAGAAGTCACTAGAGAGGAGAAGAGAAGGCTGCAGGGAGAGAGAGGTTGCAGGGAGAGGTCTGAAGGCTAGCTCAGTGGGTGAGTCACGTAAGGTTTGAAGGGGGTGAGTGTCACTAAACATTGGTGGGTCACCCGAGGCCACAGACAAAGAACCAGACAACATATCACCATCACCACTATCATCATCACCAAAACCATGAGAGACGTATGTCTCCCAACCATACAGGGGGTGTGAGGGGTGAGGGAGGAGAGACAGGGTGGGGGAGGTAGTGAGGTACGAGTCACCACTAGACAACATTGCTGTAGCAGCATGCAGGGAGTCCAGAGCAGGAGGGGTCACAGACGACAGAGGTCTAGACGAGGGAGGGGCATGCAGGCAGGCGGTGGGGTCGTTGTTAGGGGTGGAGCCGGGGTTGCCAGGGGTCGACGTGTCACACACAGGGAGGGTGGAGGGGAGGAGCTCACCGTTGAACACCGGCTGCGTGGTCTGCAAGAGTGCCCCGGCGAAGGAGGCAGTGGATGAAAACAAGGGCATGCTGGGACTTGTAGGCCATGGTGGTTCTCCCTGAGAGAGGGAGGAGGTGGAAGTGGCCACGGTCCGGCTTTCCGGGAGCAGAGTGGCCATGGAAACACCGCTGCCTTTGCCGCTTGGGACGGTCACAGGACACGCCACCCCTCTGCCCTTCTCGGTCTTGGTTGATGAAGTGGTGATGTCATCAGTGCGTGATTGCGGAGTGGTCAGTGTAGTGGTATACTTCTGGGTTCTCCCCCTGCCTCTGCTGCCTGCTGAGACGGCCCCCTCTGCTGGTGCTCTGGTTGTGCTGCGGTACCTCTCACTCTGCTCTGTGGAAGTCTGTGCTCGGTTGGGTTGAGTGGTCCTGGATGGAGTGCCTGGTGTGGGGGTTCTCCTCTGGACAAAAGGGGTGGTGGTTCTGATAGCAGGCAAGGGGAGGCTGGGTGGGCCAGTGGTTGTTGTGGGCCTGGTTCTCGTAGTGCTTTGGGTTGTCCAGTCCATGTCATTGTCCAGTTCAGCCCAGGGTCCATAGTCCTCCTGGTGGGGAAATACATTCAGAGTGCATGGGAAAATACTGAAGTCTTGTCATGAGACACTGCTCCTCGTCCTATATCCTACGTTTAAATGAATGCTTTTCGTGCAGTACGCTACCGACACTATCACCACATCGCATTCTGAAATAAGCTACATTTATGCAATATTATACTTACTTCCCATTCAAATTCAGTAGAATCTGGATAAGGTGTTGCCTCTGAAAAGAATCACAGATGATAGCGTTAGAAACAGAGTCGTGGGATTTCATACATAACAATGTACCTTCCCTACGAGCAAAGGACGTTGAAAATACATTACTGTACAGATGGAGGATCTTAATTTGAGCAGGGTGATCAATTAAGATCATACATCTGTAAACGTGTTCATACGAATATCAAAGACAGTATGGCAATCGAAGAAAACAGCCTAGACATTGTTATGTGTGATTTGTTTTTCTTCAATTTAGATACAACTTTGACAATTACTAACAATGGCATTATAATCTAAGATATTGGTCCCATTGACAAACCCAACGATGTTGTAACAGACAAGACACTTCACTTGAAACGTACATCAAAATGTGACGGAGAAAATATCTATAGGGGAAAGTATCCGACAAAAACTCACACATACAAACATTGTGAGCCAATACGTGAAAACCATTCTGTTTCTGATGAAAACCTGAAGAGGCTTGACAAAAATCTTCGGAAGCTTGATATCCACTAAGGTCACATCTTTCAATGGGTCCACAGTATATGAAGCGGAAACTCATTAGATATAATATTAATCTATACTAGAAATCTTTGAGAATATGTTGCTGTCGGTGTAGATACCAGGTGAGGGAGAGAGAGAGAAACAATGAGATAACAACATGAGGGAGATATTTGGTTATATTGGGTAGAACTTCCGGGTCAGCACAAACTGAGTATTAACACACACACACACAACACCACAGCACACACACACACCACACCCACCCCAAACACACCACACACACACACACCACACACACACACACACACACACACACACACACACACACACACACACACACACACACACACACACACACACACACACACACACACACACACACCACACACACACACACACACACACACACACACCCTCTTACCTGGATTGGGCTAAATTATACATCATGGAGGCCTCAGGCCTGATCAGAATGGGTTTGTGAAGCATGAGGTGGGGTTTTAAAGAGTTAAGTGGAAAGGGAAGGAATGAATGAATGAATGAGTGCAAAACCAGGCCTCACAAAGGACTTGTTTTGTCACCACAACTGTCACAGCGCATTCGGTCACACAATTGTATCAAGTCATTTGGATGAGTGTGTACAATTCATGCACATTGAAATATGATGCAGAGGATTTTTAGCAACAATACATTTGTTTATTATCAACTTCAGCAGATACAGAGTTCCCATCATTTCATTCAAATTACAAATGCTGCCCATAAGCAAACATTCTCTCACTGTGACCGGAGGAAATGGTGCCATTTCAAAATGTTTTGTCGTTTGTGTGACATAGGACACATTGAATAACCTTTGACCTCAACCAAACAGATTGGGGGGGGGGGGGTATTCCTCACCTTAGAAATATAGAAAAGCACATTTTAAGTACATAGACAGAAGAGGACATGAAAAATAAAAAGCTTTCACCCAGAGCCAGAACACACTACAAACAGCAGTAGAACATAGAGGAACTGGGTGTATGTTAAAAGGAACAGGACTGGACAGAAAGAAGACAGAGAGTGGATGGCATACAGGGTTCATGGCCATGATGTGCTGGGGAAACAGAAGTGTCTCTGGAAACCTGTTACAGTTTGGTAGGTGTGACATATGTAAAAGGTGTGGACATATGAGGACACCAATCAGAATTTCAGAAACCACGACAGAACTATATCTTCACTTCCTCTGAATTCCTCAACACAATCCATTAATGCCTAGTTAAGTCTATCTGAGAAGCCTTCACAGCCTCTTAATTGAAAACTGACTGACTACCATTAAAAGAGACACAATAAAGGGAACTGGTTTGCAAATGATCAACCATCTAGGTTTGGTCTCTACTCTCCATGTAATCAGAACGCTACGTACGGTCTGTGTAGAGGTATTTGCGGTCGCGGTCGTCAGTCTTACCGGGGTCTTCGAAGGGCATGTCGACGGACAGCTGCTCGCTCACGCGACCGTACAGACCATTGGTGCACACAGCCACCACCTGCACCACATAGCTAGTATTGGCTATCAGGTCCTGCAGAATGGCCCCCTGGGGAACAACAGGGAGAGGTGAGTACAGGGGGTTTAGGGTCATGGTGGTGGAGAAGGTGGTGGTGTTGGTGGTGGAGGAGGAGGTGGTGAAGGTGGTGAAGGTAGAGGAGGTGGTGGAGGTGGAAGAAGTGAAGGTGGTGGTGGAGGAGGAGGAGGTGAAGGTGGTGGTGGTGGAGGTGGTTATAGCATCTGCTCTTGCATTCAATCACACTATGGTACTTTAGTTTCTTCATTTGTTTCTTCATTCCTTCATTTATTAATTCCTGCAAACCTTCTGAAATGTGATTGACCCGTGTTTGGTCATCTGTGTGTGTGTTAGTCCACCACCACCACTTCATAAAGGATGCTCACCACATCCTGGTCTCCGTCAGTCAGGTACTGGAAGGTTGCAGAGTCCTCTCCTTGGGCCAGCCTGTAGGTGACTGAGTACTTCTCTATCCCGACGTCGTACACCGCCCTCGGCCGCTCCCACATCACCAGCAGGCTGGTCAGGTTATGGGGGTCCGCCTGCACATTCTCCGGCTCTGAACTACAGACTGACAGAGAAAGAAGGGAGAGAGAGAAATAGAGAGGGAGAGAGACAGAAAGGGAAAGAGACACAATTAATTTAGATGAATAAGAATCAAATATAAGAGAATCAGCCACAACTGGGTGTTTGTCCTTCCTAATTGGTCCCATCACAGATTAGCGCTCCAGTACTAAAGGCAGATCACAGACACATTGAGACCCTGGCATTAATACAGATCACAGACACATTGAGACCCTGGCATTAATACAGATCACAGACACATTGAGACCCTGGCATTAATACAGATCACAGACACATTGAGACCCTGGCATTAATACAGATCACAGACACATTGAGACCCTGGCATTAATACAGATTACGGGAGTAAGGAGAGATTAAAATCAATCGAAATGAGACAATGGCCAGGTACAATGACTAAACCGTTGACACATTTCCTACATGATCTATGCTAAAATCTGCACTTCAGTTTACCTACTGATTCATCCTCGGCCCAGGGGGGTTGGTGGAGGGGTGAACACATTTATTTCATGTTTACTGATGGTGAGGGATATCAGAAAGGGAGACTTACAGTTGTACAAACACCCTTTTCAACACAAGAGAAAAGCAAAGGAACAACAGAGTCTTTTCCTAACCACTCGCAAAACAAATCACAACAAAAGCACAAAAATACTTGCTCTTTCTATTTTGTTGCGACATGCATCTCACTCTGGTACACAAATGGTATGTCCAATAACAACAGGGAAGCAAGATACATTTCACACCTATTCATGTACATTATATCATATTCAATGCACTCTATCCATTTTTCAAAGACGTTTGAAAAGTCCTCTGTGAAAGTGAGGAGGCAGTAACCTAGCAACTACCTGGTCTAAAAAAACAGAGACTAATATGAATGCGGACATGACACATTATGTAGGCAGAGAGAGAGAGGGAGAGGCAGGGAGAGACAGAGGGTCTGTCCCTGGCTTAGCGTATTAGCCTGGTGCCTAAGCATCCACAACAATTACATTCTCCCTTTAAGGTTAGAATTTATTTAATTTATTTAACTAGGTACGTCCGTTAACAATTTGTTCTTATTTACAATGACGGCCTACTTGTAAAGCCCCCGCGTGAGAGTCTGGGTATGATTAAGGAGGCACACAAACATGCTGTCTGAATATTAATGCCTGCCAGGCATCCAGCATCCACGTGCTAGTTAATGTCCTGATTATGTTGAAAACACACAGCAAGCTACTGCAATCACTTCTTTAGTAGGGTAAGAGATGCCCAAAATAGGGCACGGTAGGGGTGACAGGCAGGCAGGTTCACAGTTGGGTTACCAGTGCCTGCCTCATATGTAACAAAATCCCCCTATGACATTTTAATAGGCCACCAACAGTGTCATCAAATATAGTTTGGACATTTGATATTGGTGTGTTGCTATTTTCTGTTCAGATTTTAATATTCTATGAACATTTAGGCATGCTAGCAGATGCACATAGATGTCCAGTCATTGCGCTAACGCCAGTGAGCATTGGCTCGCAAAACTACCTCATCAAGACCATGATTAGTTGAATCAGGTGTTAGTACCAAGAACCAGGAGTGAATACAAGAGATTCATTTTGTAGCTAGAGAATGATATATCCAGGAGTGACAAGAGTCATCTTTTTGCTAGCTAGGGCCAATCTACTTTACAATTTTCCCTCTTACTATCTCTGACTTTGCTACTTTGAGGAAAAATGTACTTACTATGACTGTGAAATGTGGTTGCCCCATAGCTATCTTAAGATAAACGCATTAACTGTAACTCGCTCTGGATAGGAAAGCTGGTGTAACCGAGTCAGGTTCGTAGGCCTCCTTGCTCGCACACGCTTTTTCAGTTCGGCCCACAAATGTTCTATAGGATTGAGGTCAGGGCATTGTGATGGCCACTCCAAAACCTTGACTTTGTCGTCCTTAAGCCATTTTGACACAACTTTGGAAGTATGCTTGGGGTCATTGTCCATTTGGAAGACCCATTTGCGACCAAGCTTTAACTTCCTGACTGATGTCTTGAGATGTTGCTTCAATATATCCACAATTTCCCTTCCTCATGATGCCATCTATTTTTTAAGTGCACCAGTCTCTCCTGCAGCAAAGCACCCCCACAAAATGGTGTTCTTCGGCTTGCAAGCCTCCCCCTTTTTCCTCCAAACATAACAATGGTCATTATGGCCAAACAGTTCCATTTTTGTTTCATCAGATCAGAGGACATTTCTCCAAAAAGTACAATCTTTGTTCCCTTGTGCAGTTGCAAACCGTAGTCTGGCTTTTTTTAAATGGTGGTTTTGGAGCAGTGGTTTCTTCCTTGCTGAGCGGCCTTTCAGGTTATGTCGATATAGGACTCGTTTTAATGTGGACATAGATACTTTTGTACCTGTTTCCCCCAGCATCTTCACAAGATCCTTTGCTATTGTTCTGGGATTGATTTGCACTTTTTGCACCAAAGTACGTTCATCTCTAGGAGACAGAACACGTCTCCTTCCTGAGCAGCATGACAGCTGCGTGTTCCCATTGTGTTTAAACTTGCGTACTATTGTTTGTACAGATGAATGTGGTGCCTTCAGGTGTTTGAAAATTGCTCCCAAAGATGAACTAGACTTGTGGAGGTTTACAAAAAAAAATTCTGAGGTCTTGGCTGAATTCTTTTGATTTTCCCATGATGTCAAGCAAAGAGGCACTGAGTTTGAAGGTAGGCCTTGAAATACATCCACAGGTACACCTCCAATTGACTCAAATTATGTCAATTAGCCTATCAGAAGCTTCTAAAGCCATGACATAATTTTCTGGAATTTTCCAAGTTGTTTAAAAGGCACAGTCAACTTCGTGTATGTAAACTTCTGATCCACTGGAATTGTGATACAGTGAATTATAAGTGAAATAATCTGTCTGTAAACAATTGTTGGAAAAATGACTTGTGTCATGCACAAAGTAGATAACCGACTTGCCAAAACTATAGTTTCTTAACAAGACATTTGTGGAGTGGTTGAAAAACGAGTTTTAATGACTCCAACCTAAGTGTATGTAAACTTCCGACTTCAACTGTACGTATTTGGAGTCAGGACCTCCTCTGACAGACAGACAGGTACATACTGGGAGTGAGGACCACCTCTGACAGACAGACAGGTAGGTAGGTACAGGGAGTAAGGACCTCCTCTGACAGACAGACAGGTAGGTACAGGGAGTGAGGACCTCCTCCTCTGACAGACAGACAGACACAGACACACAGGCACGTAGTGGGAGTGAGGACCTCCTCCTCCTCTGACAGACAGACACAGACACACAGGCACGTAGTGGGAGTGAGGACCTCGACCGACAGACAGACAGACAGACAGACAGACAGACAGACAGACAGACAGACAGGTACTGGGAGTGAGGACCTCCTCTGACAGACAGACAGGTACGTACCGGGAGTGAGGACCTCCTCTGACAGACAGACAGGTAGGTAGGTACAGGGAGTAAGGACCTCCTCTGACAAACAGACAGGTAGGTACAGGGAGTGAGGACCTCCTCCTCTGTCAGACAGACAGGTATGTACTGGGAGTGAGGACCTCCTCTGACCTTTGTCAGACAGACAGACAGGTACGTACTGGGAGTGAGGACTTCCTCTGACTGACAGGTGCGTGCAGGGAGTGAGGACCTCCTCTGACAGACAGGCACGTACTGGGAGTGAGTACCTCCTCTGACAGACAGACAGGTACGTACAGGGAGTGAGGACCTCCTCTGACAGACAGACAGACAGGTACGTACTGGGAGTGAGTACCTCCTCTGACAGACAGACAGGTACGTACAGGGAGTGAGGACCCCCTCTGACAGACAGACAGGTACGTACTGGGAGTGAGGACCTCCTCTGACAGACAGACAGGTACGTACTGGGAGTGAGGACCTCCTCTGTGCCGGTATAGGAGGAGAAGACCTGTCCCATGAACTGCTGCTGCTGCTCCCTGAAGTTGTTCTGCAGGTAGTCCATCAACATCACATAGCCTGCCTGCTGCATGGTCATCACCTCACAGAACATCTCCAGCTACAACACAATACAACCAACACGTTCATCAACACATTATTACACAGTAGTGCTTGTTATTGCATGGTGATTTCACATTGTGTCCTTGGGCACAAGGCCACACAAGGAGAGACCACATAAAGATCATCGGAAAATGATGGTTGTATTACTATTATCATTATTCACATAGACCTAAACAACTGGTTCAAACAGTATTCAGTCCTCTCACACCCTAACACACACATGTGTTACACACAAGCATGCATGTATATCATATACACCTCTTGTACAGTCTATTGTGTAACACTGTATATACAGTGCATTCAGAAAATATTCAGTCCTCTTCCCTTTTTCCACATTTAGATCAATTACAGCCTTATTCTAAAATGGATTAAATAAAACATGTTCCTCATCAATCTACATAAAATACCCCATAATGACACAGCAAAAACAGGTTTTTAGACATTTTTGCAAATGTATTAAAAATTAAAAACAGATAACTTATTCACATAAGTATTCAGACCCTTTGCTATGAGACTCGAAATGTAGTTTATATTGATCATCCTTGAGATGTTTCTACAACTTGATTGGAGTTCACCTGTGGTAAATTCAATTGATTGAACATGATTTGGACAGGCACACACCTGTCTTTATAAGGTTCCACCGTTGACAGTGTAAGTCAGATCAAAAACCAAGCCATGAGGTCGAAGGAATTGTCCGTAGAGCTACAAAACAGGATTGTGTCGAGGCACAGATCTGGGGAAAGGTACCAAAAAATGTCTGCAGCATTGAAGGTCCCCAAGAACACAGTGACCTCCATCATTCTTAAGTGGAAGAAATTTGGGACCACCAAAACACTTCCTAGAGCTGGCCGCCCGACCAAACTGAGCAATCGGGGGGAGGTGACCAAGAACCCGATGGTCACTCTGACAGAGCGCTAGTGTTCCTCTGTGGAGATGGGAGAACCTTCCAGAAGGACAACCATCTCTACAGCACTCCACCAATCAGGCCTTTATGGAAGCCACTCCTCAGTAAAAGGCAGATGACAGCTTGAGTTTGCCAATTGGTACCAATTAGTTTGCCAATTGGTACCTAAAGGACTAGTCTGATGAAACCAAGATTGAACTCTTTGGCCTGAATGCCAAGCGTCACATCTGGAGGAAACCTGGCACCATCCTTACGGTGAAGCATGGTGGTGGCAGCATCATGCTGTGGGGATGTTTTTCAGCAGCAGGGACTGGGAGACTAGTCAGGATCTAGGGGAAGATGAACGGAGCAAAGTACAGAGAGATCCTTGATGAAAACCTGCTCCAGAGCCCTCAGGACCTCAGACTGGGGCGAAGGCTCACCTTCCAACAGGACAATAACCCTAAGCACACAGCCAAGACAATGCAGGCTTCAGGACAAGTCTCTGAATATCCTTGAGTGGCCCAGCCAGATCTCAGACTTGAACCTGATTGAACATCTCTGGAGAGACCTGAAAATAGCTGTGCAGCGACGCTACCCATACAACCTGACAGAGCTTGAGAGGATCTGTAGAGAATAAAGGGAGAAACTTCCCAAATACAGGTGTGCCAAGCTTGTAGCGTCATACCCAAGAAGACTTGAGGCTGTAATCGTTGCCAAAGGTACTTCAACAAAGTACTGAGTAAAGGGTCTGAATACTTATGTAAATGTAATATTTCTGTTGTATTTTTTTTAAGCTGTTTTTGCTTTGTCATTATGGGGTATTGTGTGTAGATTGATGAGCAAATGTTTGCCCCAATCCATTTTAGAATAAGGTTGTAATGTAACAAAATGTGAAAAAAATCAAGGGGTCTGATTACTTTTTGAATGCACTGTAAATAGCTCTGACTCACACAGCATTCCAACCAGAGTGGCTGTGAGTGTGACTGGGGGCCAAAACAGTGACTGAAAACAATTAGGGCCTCAGGCAACCTCTGGTATATTGTGGTGTTGTTTAGAAACACACAGTAGTAATAAGGTTTAACATTTGTACTTGCTGAAATACTAATTTAATAATAGTACATACACTACTTATAAATACTTATGACTGGTTATTAATGAAAGCAATCAAAACAACGCTGATGAGGACAATGTAGCTTGTTTGAATATACAGTGAGCTCCAAAAGTATTGGGACAGTGACATTTGTTTTTATTTAACTTTTTTTTTGGGGGGGGGGGGCTCTTTACTCTAGCACTTTGGATTTGAGGGCAGACTGTTGGCTTTAGTTTGAGGGTCTTTTCATTACAGCACTTTTTGTACATAGTCCCTTCATTTAGGGGACCAAAAGTTTTGGGACAAATTCACTTTTATCTGTATTAAAGTAGTAAAACGTAAAGTTTTTGATCCCATATTCATAGCACTTAATGACTACATCAACCTTGTGACTATACAAACTGTTTGGAAGCATTTGTTGTTTGTTTTGGTTGTGTTTCAGATTATTTTGTGCCCAATTTAAATAAATTATTAATAATGCATTGTATAATTTGTGTCACTTTTACTGTAAATAAGAATAGAATATGTTTCTAAAGACTTCTACATTAATGTGGATACTACCATGATTAAGGATAATCCGGAAATGAATCGTGAATAACGATGAGTGAGAAAGTTAGACGCACAAATATCATACCCCCCTAAAAATGCTAACCTCCCCTGTTATTGTAATGGTGAGAGGTTAGCATGTCTTGGAAGTACGATATTTGTGCATCCAACTTTCTCACTCATCATTATTCACGATCCATTGAGGATTATCCGCAATCATGGTTGCATCCACATTCATGTAGAAGTGTTTAGAAACAAATACTTAACTTTTTACTACTTTGATAAACATAAGTTTACAAGACCATGGTGCTTGCCTACGGAGCTGTGAGGGGAACGGCACCTCCGTACCTTCAGGCTCTGATCAGGCCCTACACCCAAACAAGGGCACTGCGTTCATCCACCTCTGGCCTGCTCGCCTCCCTACCTCTGAGGAAGTACAGTTCCCGCTTAGCCCAGTCAAAACTGTTCGCTGCTCTGGCACCCCAATGGTGGAACAAACTCCCTCACGACGCCAGGTCAGCGGAGTCAATCACCACCTTCCGGAGACACCTGAAACCCCACCTCTTTAAGGAATACCTAGGATAGGATAAAGTAATCCTTCTAACCCCCCCCCCCCCACCCCCCCTTAAAAGAGTTAGATGCACTATTGTAAAGTGGTTGTTCCACTGGATATCATAAGGTGAATGCACCAATTTGTAAGTCGCTCTGGATAAGTGACTTAAATGTAAATGTAAATGTAATAAGTGAATTTGTCACAATACTTTTGGTCCCCTAAAATGGGGGGACGATGTACAAAAAGTGCTGCAATTTCTAAACGTTTCAACCAATATGGATTAAAATACCCTCAAATTAAAGCTGGCAGTCTGCACTTTTCAAATCCAAAGTGATGGAGTACAGAGCCAAAACAACACAAAATGGGTCACTGCCCGAATCATTTTGGATCTCACTGTAGACTGTATGCACGACTGACAATATGGTCATGTTATCCCATAAAAGCAAGTGTTCCTTTACGCCTCGAGGGAGTGCTTGAAAAGCTGCACAACAGAGGAACAATGATCCCAAAATGACCTTTCAAAGTCTTTTGAAACTTGAGACGTGACATTATCATACCATACATGATCCAAACCATGCAGACTGAAAGCCAGTTAAAAGAGAAAGAGCCTGTGTGAGGCTACTGTCAGACAACAGGATGTCAACAGTTAAAGAGATGAAAGGAGTGTGAAAAGGTATCCCCAAAAAGCCCCAAAATTGCCCTCAATGGAGCCTGTTTTTCAGACATAAGAAAGTGAATGGCTGCAAATGTCCTACTTTTAAACTTGGACAAAACAGAGATGCTTGTTCTAGGTCCCAAGAAACAAAGAGATCTTCTGTTGAATGTGACAATTAATCTTGATGGTTGTACAGTCGTCTCAAATAAAACTGTGAAGGACCTCGGCGTTACTCTGGACCCTGATCTCTCTTTTGACGAACATATCAAGACTGTTTCAAGGACAGCTTTTTTCCATCTACGTAACATTGCAAAAATCAGAAACTTTCTGTCCAAAAGTGATGCAGAAAAACTAATCCATGCTTTTGTTACTTCTAGGTTAGACTACTGCAATACTCTACTTTCCGGCTACCCGGATAAAGCACTAAATAAACTTCAGTTAGTGCTAAACACGGCTGCTAGAATCATATTGATCATATTACTCCAGTGCTAGCCTCTCTACACTGGCTTCCTGTTAAGGCAAGGGCTGATTTCAAGGTTTTACTGCTAACCTACAAAGCATTACATGGGCTTGCTCCTACCTATCTTTCTGATTTGGTCCTGCCGTACATACCTACACGTATGCTACGGTCACAAGACGCAGGCCTCCTAACTGTCCCTAGAATTTCTAAGGAAACAGCTGGAGGCAGGGCTTTCTCCCACAATGCTCCATTTTTATGGAATGGTCTGCCTACCCATGTGAGAGAGGCAGACTCGGTCACAACTTTTAAGTCTTTATTGAAGACTCATCTCTTCAGTAGGTCCTATGATTGAGTGTAGTCTGGCCCAGGAGTGAAGGTGAAGGTGAACGGAAAGGCTCTGGAGCAACGAACCGCCCTTGCTGTCTCTGCCTGACCGGTTCCCCTCTCTCCACTGGGATTCTCTGCCTCTAACCCTATTACAGGGGCTGAGTCACTAGCTTACTGGTGCTCTTTCATGCCGTCCCTAGGAGGGGTGCGTCACTTGAGTGGATTTAGTCACTGACGTTATCTTCCTGTCTGGGTTGGCGACCCCCCTCGGGTTGTGCCGTGGCGGAGATCTTTGTGGGCTATACTCTGCCTTGACTCAGGATGGTAAGTTGGTGGTTGAAGATATCCCTCTAGTGGTGTGAGGGCTGTGCTTTGGCAAAGTGGGTGGGGTTATACCCTGCCTGTTTGGCCCTGTCCGGGTGTATCGTTGGATGGGGCAACAGTGTCTCCCGACCCCTCCTGTCTCAGCCTCCAGTATTTATGCTGCAGTAGTTTATATGTGGGGGGGGCTAGGGTCAGTCTGTTATATCTGGAGTATTTCTCCTGTCTTATCCGATGTCCTGTGTTTATTTAAGTATGATCTCTCTAATTCTTTCTTTCTCTCTCGGAGGAGGACCTGAGCCCTAGGACCATGCCTCAGGACTACCTGGCCTGATGACTCCTTGCTGTCCCCAGTCCACCTGGCCGTGCTGCCTCTCCAGTTTCAACTGTTCTGCCTGCGGCTATGCAAACCTGACCTGTTCACCGGACGTGCTACCTGTCCCAGACCTGAAAAGCCAACTGACATTTACTCCTGCGGTGCTGACCTGTTGCACCCTCGACAACCACTGTGATTATTATTATTTGACCCTGCTGGTCATCTATGAACTTTTGAACATCTTGGCCATGTTCTGTTATAATCTCCACCCGGCACAGCCAGAAGAGGACTGGTCACCCCTCATAGCCTGGTTCCTCTCTAGGTTTCTTCCTAGGTTCTGGCCTTTCTAGGGAGTTTTTCCTAGCCACCGTGCTTCTGCACCTGCATTGCTTGCTGTTTGGGGTTTTAGGCTGGGTTTCTGTACAGCACTTTGAGATATCAGCTGATGTAAGAAGGGGTTTATAAATACATTTGATTTGATGAAATGAGTGAGAGAGAGAGTGTGTGTGTCTTCCCTGTAGCCCTCAGGGTATTTGTAATTGACAGGTGTTACCTGAGGTGTACACATGCGGCCATTAAATCCAAGAAATATAGACAGAGGCCTTCACTCTGCTTAAAATGAAACACATGGTACTGACACACACACACTCATTTGATACCTTATCAAAAAGGGTCTCACACACACACACACACACACACACACAAAGAAACAGACACACAGAGCTACAACCAATTATGAATAGCGACTTGAAGGAGCATATGTTAAGCTCCCACCCAACCCATTCATACTATAAAAAGACAACTGTCATATGACAGTGGACAAACAGGGAGATGAGGAGGCGCCCAGCACTCTCCCTCTCTCTCCCTTTCTCTTCTGGACTAACAAAAACAATATTTCTACACACACTCTCTGCTTTTATACACACACACACACACCTGCGTGTCGGAGATGGCCACAGTGTTCTTGAAGACAATCCACTCCACGGTATCAGTGCAGGGTGGGGTGGTGAGGGAGCCATTGTAGGTGAAGTACTTATCTGTTGAGTTGGGCAGGAGGCCACGGAGAGAGAAGGGACCCACCATCCCACTCTTACCTTGAGAAAAGGAGGGGAGAAAAGAAAAGAGGGGGACATGTGTAAGATGAAAATGCACAGAAGGCAAAATAAAGTAGTGAGAAAGCGAGGATAGACAACATAAACATCAAATGTTTCATTATCATGACACAGTGAGATAGTGGGTGTATGACTGTGGGGTAGAGGGGCACTTGACTTTAAATCTGTACAAAGTTTGTACAACTACATTTCATAAGAGCTTGACATTACCCACAACATTGAGCTGATGCACTGAAGTCCTCTGTAACGCCTACTTGCATGACAAACTTCAACTGCCATTAGCATGAATTAACTACACTTAAGCCATAAAGCAAGAGGAGGCGTGGTATATGGCCAATATACCACAGCTCAGGGCTGTTCTAACGCACGATGCAATGCGGTGTGCGTGGATACAGCCCTTAACTGTGCTATATCGGCCATATACCACAAACCCTGAGGTGCCTTATTATATAAACTGGTTACAAAGGTAATTAGAACAGTAAAAATAAATGTTTTGTCATACCTTTCAGCCAATCAGCATTCAGAGCTCGAACCACCCAGTTTCTAATAGCCCAGGCTATGCAGACTTTTAATTAGTACTGTGCAGTAATACATCTATAATGAAACGCAAACTAGAGGTTTATAGCTACGCTTGGATAATGTGGCTTTGTGTTTGGTTAACTTAGTGTGGCGCCCCAGGTGGTGTGGCCGGGGAATGCCACTATTTGGGGCGTCAGCCACACACCACAACCAGCAGATTAGGCTGCAGCAAGCTAGGTTGCAGTGCCACACCCTGCACCTGAAGCCACTCTGCGTCGTTAAGGTGTCCGCATACATAGGTTCGGTTTGCTCTTAGCAGAACTCAACTAGGCGAAGTGAACATCTCGTCTCACATAGTCCCCAAAGACCCTCGCTTGAAAAACTAGAAAAAAGCTGCAATATTAATGTTGTTTGTTCCTCTTGAGATGCCATATCAACAACATACCCAGTAACACTTCCTCAAAATAGTTTGAATCAATCAAAGTTAAATCAAGAAATCTGTCATTAATTTTTACAAGGAGGTCTTAGGTCGTGCAATTTTAAATTAACTAAGATGTTTGGTGCAGTATTTTTCAAGGGAAAAAATGTGCATAAAAAGTAGTTGTCTAGTTGAAAGACAACAAACTCTTCATTGAAGAATCACTACTGTTGACCAATCACTGACGAAGGGGCATAGACTTCGGCTACGAACTTCGGTTTGCCTCAAGAAATAATTGTGTGTGCTAAAACCCTACCAACCCCCAAAACAAACAAAAAAACGTCACAAAATGTAGTCGCAATATATGTGCAAGCTGTTTTGACTGGGAAGTATACACTAAGCTTTAGGCTGCAGCACAGTGGAGACATTTCAGGTGCTGTTTCAGTTCCACAGGGGAGGAGCTCCTTGCTGGATGCCGGAGGCTGAGCTCTACAGACATTTGGAGCAAGCCCATGCACATCGACTTTCCACAGGAAGAAAAAACTGGAAAGAACAATTGGCTGGTAAGCTGGATAGCAGCCCAGCTATTTAGTCTCTTAAGTTAAGTTCCAGTCTAAATTAAGTTTATCCCCTGTGTGTGGGATAAATCCTTTTTGTGAACCCATTTATTTGAATAAATACGCCATTGTTCTTGTCAATGTTCCTCATCATTGACATCCTACCAGCCACGCCTAGCAAGTCGTTACATTAAATACACTATTTTAAGGTGAGCATTGGAGGAGTTTAAGGTTACTGTAGGTCAGGTTGGCATACCGAATCGGCTGACACTGTTGACTCCGTCGATAATGGACATGTAGTTGTCATTGTCTTCGATGCCTGTCTGTAAAGAGGGAATGGAAACAGGCTAGTCAGACCTCTCAAAAGTCTACAGTGGCTTCCTCTCCTCTCCTTCACTTTTTTTGTGTCCCTACATTTTTAGGCTGCTTTAAAGCTGTGACCCGCTAAACTGAAGCTAACACTGATGCTAAACTAAGCTGAAGCTAACAATGATGCTAAGCTGAAGCTCACACTGATGCAAGCTAATAGCTAGAGACTGTATAATCCACTGCTGAACCCAAACTCTATAATGCATGTCTAATCTGTGCTCAGTCTGATACTGTGGTGGGTAATCAGTTCCACTATCCTGTCCCTTTTGATATCAGGGTCGGTAGCGGAGTGTAGCCTAATCTAGGGGCCTCGTGTGGAATAATTGTACAAAAAATAATAATAATACTAGCATAGTTTTTTTTCTAAATAATGCTAGCTCACGAGGCCCCTTGATGATGTGAGCCAATTGCCTCTTCTACCTAATGGTAAGTCATGCCATTGCAAGTAGATATGTCATCCCTCATCGACTATGAAAAACCTTGCTGGTATGGGTGGAAAATTATCCACTACACACTCTTGACTCAGGTCATACACACACACACAAATGCATAAACACACAGACAGCGCAAATACACTCTTCCTGTCAGTGTCGACAGCTAATCTACCTAGAGTACCTATCTGCCTGAACCCCCTCAGGAACACCCGCTCCACCCAATCTACCTATAGTACCTACCTACCTAAACCACGCCCCACTGGAGCAACACTTAACACACTATTTGCTCCAGACATGTATTACATGGCCATAGCAAGTCAAAACATACAAACACACACCTCTAACAGCACAGAGAGAGCTGTGATCCTGCCCCCGTCCTTGATGGCCTGGTCTATGGACTCAAAGTGAAGCGCTTCATAACAGTAGATCTGCATCTGGAACAGATAGAGATAAGGTACAGGAGATGGTTGATATCCTATGTACTGTCATTGAACACTACAGTCGTGGCCAAAAGTTTTGAGAATGACACCAATATTCATTTTCACAAAGTCTGCTGACTCAGTGTCTTTAGATATTTTTGTCAGATGTTACWATGGAATACTGAAGTATAATTACAAGCATTTCATAAGTGTCAAAGGTTTTTATTGACAATTACATGAAGTTGATGCAAAGAGTAAATAATTGCAGTGTTGACCCTTCTTTTTCAAGACCTCTGCAATCCGCCCTGGCATGCTGTGAATTAACTTCTGGGCCACATCCTGACTGATGGCAGCCCATTCTTGCATAATCAATGCTTGGAGTTTATCAGAATTTGTGGGGGTTTGTTTGTCCATCCGCCTCTTGAGGATTGACCACAAGTTCTCAATGGGATTAAGGTCTGGGGAGTTTCCTGGCCATGGACCCAAAATATCAATGTTTTGTTCCCCGAGCCACTTAGTTATCACTTTTGCCTTATGGCAAGGTGCTCCATCATGCTGGAAAAGGCATTGTTCGTCACCAAACTGTTCCTGGATGGTTGGGAGAAGTAGCTCTCGGAGGATGTGTTGATATCATTCTTTATTCATGGATGTGTTCTTAGGCAAAATTGTGAGTGAGTCCACTCCCTTGGCTAAGAAGCAACCCCACACATGAATGGTCTCAGGATGCTTTACTGTTGGCATTACACAGGGCTGATGGTAGCGCTCACCTTGTCTTCTCCGGACAAGCTTTTTTCCGGATGCACCGAACAATCGGGAAGGGGATTCATCAGAGAAAATGACTTCACCCCAGTCCTCAGCAGTCCAATCCCTGTACCTTTTGCAGAATATCAGTCTGTCCCCGATGTTTTTCCTAGAGAATAGTGGCTTCTTTGCTGCCCTTCTTGACACCAGGCCATCCTCCAAAAGTCTTGCTGCCATTCCCGAGCAAGCTCTGTACTGGTGGTGCCCCGATCCCGCAGCTGAATCAACTTTAGGAGACGGTCCTGGCGCTTGCTGGACTTTCTTGGGCGCCCTGAAGCCTTCTTCACAACAATTGAACCTCTCTCCTTGAAGTTCTTGATGATCCATAAATGGTTGATTTAGGTGCAATCTTACTGGAAGCAATATCCTTGCCTGTGAAGCCCTTTTTGTGCAAAGCAATGACGGCACGTGTTTCCTTGCAGGTAACCATGGCTGACAGAGGAAGAACAATGATTCCAAGCACCACCCTCCTTTTGAAGCTTCCAGTAAGTTATTCGAACTCAATCAGCATAACAGAGTGATCTCCAGCCTTGTCCTCGTCAACACTCACACCTGTGTTAACAAGAAAATCACTGACATGATGTCAGCTGGTCCTTTTGTGGCAGGGCTGAAATGCAGTGGAAATGTTTTTTTGGATTCAGTTCATTTGCATGGCAAAGAGGGACTTTGTAATTAATTGCAATTCATCTGATCACTCTTCATAACATTCTGGAGTATATGCAAATTGCCATCATACAAACTGAGGCAGCAGACTGTGAAAATTAATATTTGTGTCATTCTCAAAAATATTGGCCACGACTGTACACTGATTTCAATATGTACTGGCTTTCATCAGCCTGACCGCTCAAGAAACAGCTTCAAACTATAACCAGTGCCTGCAACCTGGTTCAGGTTATCAGTCAACCAACCAGAAATGAAATCATCAACAAATATTGATCACATCTTTACTAATGCTGCAGAAATTTGCTTTAAAGCAGTATCCAAATCCATTGGATGTAGTGATCACAATATAGTAGCCATATCTACGAAAACCAAAGTTCCAAAGGCTGGGCCTAATATAGTGTATGTTGATGATGTAAAGAATATTTGCTAATGAGGAGTGTATTGAGTGTAATGAGGAGCAACCAGATGCGGCACTTGACACATTTATGAAATTATTTATTCCAGTTACTAAGCATGCACCCATTAAGAAAATAACTGTAAAAACTGTTAAATCCCCTTGAATTGATGAGGAATTGAAACAGTGTATGGTTGAGAGGGATGAGGCAAAAGGTATGGCAAATAAGACTGGCAGCACAACCGATTGGCAAACGTGCTGCAAATTGAGAAAATCATGTGACTAAATTGACTCAAAAGAAGAAACTACACTATGAAACAAAGATAAATGACAAAGAATGATAGTAAAAAGCTTTGGAGCACCTTAAATAACATTTTGGGCAAAAAGGCAAGCTCAGCTCCATCATTCATTGAATCAGATGGCTCATTCATCACAAACCCACTGATATTGCCAACTACTTTAATGATTATTTTCATTGGCAAGATTAGCAAACTTAGGCATGACATGCCAGCAACAAACGCTGACACTACACATCCAAGTATATTTGACCAAATTATATTATATATTATATAGAAAGACAAGCATTGTAATTTTGAATTCCGTAAAGTGAGTGTGGAAGAGGTGAAAAAATGATTGTTGTCTATCACCAATAACAAGCCACTGGGGTCTGACAACTTGGATGGAAAATTACTGAGGATAATAGTGGACGATATTTCCACTCCTATATGCCATATCTTCATTTTAAGCCTACTAGAAAGTGCGCCGTCAAGCCTGGAGAGAAGAACAAGTCATTCCGCTACCTAAGAATAGTAAAGACCCCTTTACTGGCTCATATAGCCAACCAATCAGCCTGTTACAACCCTTAGTAAACTTTTTAAATTTATTTTTAATGTGACCCGTTTCAGGAAACTAAGCGTAGGTCGCAGGTCACTACTTCACAGGAGAGACATTTGAAAGTAAACTTTTTTTTAATCAAAATGTTTTTTTTGGGGCAGAAATGCCTTCTCGAACATGTGAACTTTCATGTGCCTTAATAACAAACTCGTATGCCATCTGTAAATACGAATACAATTGTTAAATGACGAGCCTAGTTGGTTAAGCCAGAGAAAAAGTCAACCTTCCCGCTAGCCATGATTGTGTGTGAGTGAGTGTCAGGTCTTACCTCCAGGGGGTACTTGACCCCACTGAGACTGTGCTCGGAGCCCTCTGAGGAAGCGTTACAGCGGCCCCAGTGGAAGGTGATTCTCCCCACCTTAAACCTGCCCCTCAGCCCACCTCCACTCACATAGAAGTCCCCCTCTGGGTTCACCGCCACTGGAGAGAACACACACAGAGCATTATTTGAACCCATTAACCAATATACACATACACACACAGTATATTGATGTGGCCTGAAGCCTGCCAATGGAGAACACAAAAACTCTTGCTCTCACGTGTACATGCACATACGCGCACATTCACACGCATATTTACATTCACAGCATGTAGGGTATTATATTTCATGCCAATTTCATACCAAGAAAGGGAAAAACAGCTTAAATGATCTCCCCACCAGAACCAAGTAATTGTACCATCAGTTTAAAAAGTGCCATAAGTATACACTATAACAACAATGCTCAATATTACTATATATTATAATTAGACTGTAATTAACTATAACAACAATGCTCAATATTTGTATATATTATAATTAGACTGTAATTAAGAACCAGACCACCAGGCTCAGAGACAGGCAGTGTGGCTACTGAATAGCTAGCTGACTTAATGGCTGATTATTTTATTGTATTACTTTAGCTTTACAGTTTCATTACTGGCTGGTTTTATGATGAGGCTTCTGGTGACCTGAGAGCTCATACCGGTCTTGCCGTCATTCTTGATGGTGGTCCTATCAGACATCGCCTCCTCCCAGCCCTCAAACTTCAGCTTTTGGAACTGAACTTTGACCTGTGTCAGGTCCTCCTCGATGTTGATGGGCGACTGTCTAGCATTGCTGCATGATGGGTACTTGTTGGCCCAGTTGTTTTGGTTTAGAGTCCCTGCCGAGAGAGAGTTGAAATGTGTTTAATGCATAATAGAAATATATTTGGTGGTGCCTCAGCTATATGAACTTGCCCAAAACAAGTACATATGCCGTTATCCATTACAAAACCCAACCCAGTTGTTTTCCCTTTTTCTGAAGTTTACTCTGGTTTCTTCCTCTCTAATCACGCACTAACTGGTTGCAGGTGTGCTCCTGTGGGAAGCTAATGAGTTAATCACCTTCAGGTGTGTCTGCTTTGATGGGATGTCACTGGGGTGATAGAGGGTAGTGCACACTGCCCATAGACTGTTCACTCCGCTGTCGCAGTCTGGAACCAAGAGTACCTTGAACAGCTTCTACCCCAAAGCAATAAGAATGCTAAATAGTTAGTTAAATAGTTACCAATAGCTACCCGGACTATCTGCATTTACCCTTTGTGCACAAACTTTTTTGACTAATCACAAATACGCTGCTGCTTCTGTTAATTATCTATCCTGTTGCCTAGTCACTTTATTCCTTGTTATATGTACATATCTACCTCAATTAACTCGTACCACTGCACATCGACTCAGTACTGGTGCCCCTTGTATATAGCAAAGTTATCAATGCTTTTATTATTATGTGTTATTACTTTTCTATTATTTCTTGTATCTCTGCATTGTTGGGAAGGGCCCATAAGTAAGTATTTCACTGTTAGTCTACACTTGTTGTTTACAAAACAAGTGACAAATAAAATTTGATTTGAAATTTGATTTAGAACTGTGGAGTTTCTCAAGCCATTCCTGGGGGACCCACAGGGTGTGCACATTTTGGTTTTATCCCAGCACCGATACCTGATTCAAGTTATCGTGGATTGGATGATTTGTTGTGCAGTTGAATCGAGTCCAATCCAATTCTTTCAGATCAACATGAAGAGCTTAGGGGAAAGGGCTAGGGTTGATCTGGGGTTGTGCATAGCACTGATGTGCCTATTCCACACGATAGAACAACTTCATGCAATGCCAATGTTTCATGTTAGGACTAATATGTTGGTAAATACTTAAATTAACTTTCATTCAACATCTGCTCTTGGTTATTCTTTGCTTTGAATGTTCCAACTGGAATCAACTAAGGGTCTGGCAATATCATTTTGAGTGTAAATCAAATCAAACTTTGTCACACGTGCCGAATAAAACAAGTGTAGACCTTACCATGAAATACTTACAAGCCCTTCACCAACAGTGCAGTTCAAGAAGAGTTAAGAAAAGATTGACCAAATAAGCTAAAGTCAAATATAATAAAACGTAACACAATAACGAGGCTATACACAGGGGGTACCTGTACCAAGTCATTGTGCAGGTTAGAGGTAATTTGTACATGTAGGTAGGGGTGAAGTGACGATGCATAGATAATAAACAGCGAGTAGCAGCAGTGTACAAAACAAATGGAGGAGGTGGGGTCCGGTGGCCCTTTGATTAATTGTTCAGCAGTCTTATGGCTTTAGAAGCTGTAGAAGCTGTTAAGGAGCCTTTTGGTCCTAGACTTGGCGCTCCGGTACCGCTTGCCGTGCGGTAGCAGAGAAAACAGTCTGACTTGGGTGACTGGAGTCTCTGACAATTTTATGGGCTTTCCTCTGACAACGCCTATTATATAGGTCCTGGATTTCAGGAAGCTTGGCCCCAGTGATGTACTGGGCCGTACGGACTACCCTCTATAGCGCCTTACGGTCAGATGCCGAGCAGTTGCCATACCAGGCGGTTATGCAACCGGTCAGGATGCTCTCGATGGAGCAGCTGTAGAACCTTTTGAGGATCTGAGAACCCATGCCAAATCTTTTCAGTCTCCTGAGGGGATAAGGTTTTGTCATGCCCTCTTCACGACTGTCTTGGTGTGTTTGGACCATGATAGACAGTTGGTGATGTGGACACCAAGGAACTTGAAACTCTCGACCCGCTCCACTACAGCACTGTTGATGTTAATGGGGGCCTGTTCGGCCCTCCTTTTCCTGTAGTCCACGATCAGCTCCTTTGTCTTGCTCACATTGAGGGAGAGGTTGTTGTCCTGGCACCACACTGCCAGGTCTCTGACCTCCTCCCTATAGGCTGTCTCATCGTTGCCGGTGACCAGGCCTACCACTTGGTTGTATGGGCGTCCTAAAGTGGTCTTTGAGTTGCTTCATTGCTTCTACTGTAACGCAACTTATCCTGTCAAGCCTGTTTGCCAGTCTGTTTCTCCTTTAGCCAACACCTAGCCTATGTCTGGCATGGCACAGACATAGGCTAGGCTAAAACAAGAACACTCACCCATACATCAATGAGTATGGGTGTAGTTTATTTCGCTTGCCTTGAAGTTTCCCCCAGATATATTTGGGATGCATTGCTTAGGCTACATACTGTAAGTATGTAAACACACTTACTGCACACACACCTTCTGAAGGGATCAGACACACACGCACACTTCATTTCTTCTACATTTTTGTCTCTGCATTGTTGGGAAGGGTCCGTAAGTAAGCATGTCACTGTTAGTCTACACGTGTTGTTAACAAAGCAATTTGATTTGATTTACTAGCAGCATTTTATTTCCTTTTCTAACTGAATGTACTGTAAGTCCTGGGGTCCACATACTGCAGACAACCATCTGAGCCAGAGGACAATGTGGCTGAATGAGGTCATACTGGGTTCTGGGTCAGACCATTAGCATGTCAATGGCTACACACACACACAGCAGCAGCAGAGGGGACATGATGCAACAGTCTATTCTCCATCATCTGTCTGTTGTGGGCAATTATAAGTTGCTGCTGGTGTGTGTGTGCGTGTGTGTGTGAGGGAGGGAGAGACACTTTTCGACAAAGTATCAAATGAGGCCACACCAATACAAGTAGCTATTGCACAGTTTAACAGCCTGTGTCACAATATTGTAGATATTTGGATGTTGGAAAAATATGTTATTGAACTTCACATAAAAGTTTTATAGAATGCTATGTGAAAAAGAATAAATACAATTTTCAAAATAAAATGAATTGACGGCCATAATGTGTGCATTGCGCAACTATTCCAGGATGAATCTGTGTGTACACCACGTTGAGGCTCAGATGAAGGGAGGTGGGATAAATGTTTGGTTAAACTTCAGTTCTTTCCATTCAACGAGAGGAGTGCATCTCTGCAAGAGTAAATGAAGTATATTTTTGTCTTTCAATAAGTTGTTGTTGGTATAGTCTGGCTAGGACAGTTCTAGTTAAGTACTGTCCCTCTACCTAGTAGCCTACTTGTACTTGTGGCTGTGAAGTGTTGCTACATTGACTTCAACTGGTTTAAGGTCAATTTGTTTAACAATGAATCCACAGGTGGTTAGGAGTGGAGTGGCACTCTGGCAGAATTGGGGTTAGTGGTTAGCTTTAGGGTTAAGGTTAGCTTTAGGGTTAAGGTTAGCTTTAGGGTTAAGGTTAGCTTTAGGGTTAGCTTTAGGGTTAAGGTTAGCTTTAGGGTTAGGGTTAAGGGTTACGGCTATTTTCTCTAACCACTAAATCTAACCCTCATCTTAACCTTAATCAGTAACCCTAACCCTAGCCACAAACCTTACTCCAAACCTAACCCCTAAACTTAAAATAGCCTTTGAATGGCAATACATTTTAGGTCCCCACGAGGATAGAAGAACAAAACGTGTGTGTGTTTCTATGTGCGTGCGTGCGCGAGTTGAGTGAGTATGTGATCAATAACTACTCTAGTATTTTGAGCTGCCAGTGACATGTAGACTCGTATTTTGAGCTGCCAGTGACATGTAGACTCGTATTTTGAGCTGCCAGTGACATGTAGACTCGTATTTTGAGCTGCCAGTGACATGTAGACTCGTATTTTGAGCTGCCAGTGACATGTAGACTCGTATTTTGAGCTGCCAGTGACATGTAGACTAGTATTTTGAGCTGCCAGTGACATAGTGTTCATTAATCACCGTATTCTTATCGGCAGACTCAATAGCCTTGGTTTCTCAAATGACTGCCTCGCCTGGTTCACCAACTACTTCGCAGACAAAGTTCAGTGTGTAAATTCGGAGGGCCTGTTGTCCGGACCTCTGGCAGTCTCTATGGGGGTACCACAGGGTTAAATTCTCAGACTGACTCTTTTCTCCGTATACATCATATATCAACGATGTCGCTCTTGCTGCGGGTGATTCCCTGATCCACCTCTATGCAGACGACACCATTCTGTATACATCTGGCCCTTCTTTGGACCCTGTGTTAACTAACCTCCAAACAAGCTTCAATGCAATACAACACTCCTTCTGTGGCCTCCAACTGCTCTTAAACGCTAACAAAACCAAATGCATGATTTTCAAACGTTCACTGCCCGCACCCGCCCGCCCGACTAGCATCACTACTCTGGACGGTTCTGACCTAGAATACATGGACAACTACAAATACCTAGGTGTCTGGCTAGACTGTAAACTCTCCTTCCAGACTCATATCAAACATCTCCAATCCAAAATCAAATCTAGAATCGACTTTCTATTTCGCAACAGAGCCTCCTTCACTCACGCCGCCAAACTTATCCTAGTAAAACTGACTATCCTACCGATCCTCGACTTCGGCGATGTCATCTACAAAATAGCTTCCAATACTCTACTCGGCAAACTGGATGTAGTCTATCACAGTGCCATCTGTTTTGTCACCAAAGCCCCATATACTACCCACCACTGCAACCTGTACGCTCTAGTTGGCTGGCCCTCGCTACATATTCGTCGCCAGACCCACTGGCTCCAGGTCATCTATAAGTCTATGCTGGGTAAAGCTCCCCCTTATCTCAGCTTAATGGTCACGATGACAACACCCACCCGTAGCACATGCTCCAGCAGGTATATCTCACTGGTCATCCCCAAAGCCAACACCTCCTTTGGCCGCCTTTCCTTCCAGTTCTCTGCTGCCAGTGACTGGAACGAATTGCAAAATTGCTGAAGCTGGAGACTTACATTTTCCTCACTAACTTTAAACATCAGCTATCTGAGCGGCTAACCGATCGCTGCAGCTGTACATAGTCCATCTGTAAATAGCCCACCCAATCTACCTACCGCATCCCCATATTGTTTTTATTTACTTTGCTGCTCTTTTGCACACCAGTATCACTACTTACACACCATCATCTGATCATCTATCACTCCAGTGTTAATCTGCTAAATTGTAATTACTTTGCTACTATGGCCTATTTATTGCCTTACCTCCTCATGACATTTGCACACACTGTATATAGACTTTCTTTTTTTTCTATTGTGTTATTGACTGTACGCTTGTTTTTACCATGTAACTCTGTGTTGTTGTTTCTGTCGCACTGCTTTGCTTTATCTTGGCCAGGTCGCAGTTGTAAATGAGAACTTGTTCTCAACTAGCTTTCATGGTTAAATAAAGGTGAAATAAAATAAAAAATAATTAAGAATAATAGTTGCTTGTGACTGGCTTGTCTTGCATGTGTGTGAGTAATGAAATAACAGATAACCACGGAGAGAGTGAATTAATGTAAGATTACTCAAGAAATCTGTCATGAATTTTGACGTTTATGCAGAGGATATCTTTGTCTAACTAAGATGTTTAGTGCAGTATTTCTACATTTTAAAATGTGCATGAAAACATCTCGTTGAATGACAAAGACTTTATTGAAGAATCCCTACTGTTGACCAATCACCGACGAAGGGGCATAGAATTTGTCTCCAAACTTCGGCTTGCCTCCAGAAAAAAGGAGATCTTATACATTTTGTTCAATGAGATAATGTCAGTCAGTTTACATGACTTTTATGAGTTATGAAGCCTTTATGCGCTTTATGTGCTTATTTCGATTACATAAATGCTTAAATTCACAAAAAAGGACGTCAGCTGCTGAAAATGATCTCATAGAACAAAACGTAGAAGATCTCCTAAGCCTGTGACCTATTTTCAGCGTTTATCCTACACCCCCCCCCCCCCCCCCCCCCCCCCCAAAAAAAACAAACATGAATTCCCCCATAGTCTTTGGCCAACAAGCCAAGGCAGAGTTAGCCTCCGTTAGTGCCTACAAAAAGACACCATTACTGTTGCTTTCTATGCAAGTCATAGTGACTAGTTTGGTTTCATAAATAGCTTTTTAAACAGGGACGCTGAAGATACCTGGGAATTAATGTCCTATTTGAAAATCATCTGAACCCATTCCAGTTTCCCTCCTTGGTCTCATTTGGGGATTTGCATTTGAATATGTTTAATTAATTTGATCTCATGAATCCTAAGATGTTTGACAGAGTGGTTTGGTATGTGTTGTGGAGAGAGAAACCAGGAAATGTATTGGTTATCATTGGAGGCCATTTAGGGCCTCGTTCCAATAGGAAATGGCATGGCCTCGCTCTCTCTCCTTTTCTACATGACCACTGTAGGTGAAAAGACTGGACAAGTTTAAACGAAATGCTTTAAATGATTAAGTAGGCATATTGGCCTATGCTTGGGTTATCAGATGGGGAGATGACACTAAAGTTCAGGTCAGAATATGACCCTCAATTTCTTTTCAACTAATTGTTGACAGCATCTAAAAATATGCACAATACTGGTGTGTCGCAATACACTATCTCTTGCACAGTTTAACACACACACACACACACACACACACACACACACACACACACACACACCACACACACACACACACCACACACACACCACACACACACACACACACACACACACACACACACACACCACACACACACACACACACACAACACAATACACTACAACACACACACCAGTGGAGGCTGCTGAGGAGAGGACAGCTTTTAATAATGGCTGGAATGGATTTGGTGGAATGGTGTCAACCACATGGAAACCTTGTGTTTGATACCATTCTATTGACTCCATTCCAGCCATTATTATGTCCTCCTTTCAGCAGCCTCCACTGACACACACAACCCCCCGGGACACCTGGGACTCTCTTCGAGGTACTCTGCTTTAGTTTTTTTCAGCCATGGAGAATTCCCTGGTGGTGAGAGAATTCCCTGTGCTAGTCTCTGGGACCCATATTCGGAAAGTAGGGCACATTGAGCTCCTGGTCAGGAGCTGCTGTTTAGCCTAGCAGTGCTTGTCTGATCTGTTTTGGATGAGACATGACATGGGTTAGGAGTAGCCATTACAGCATAGACTGTGTAGCAAAAATGTGTATTTCTCTTCAATTACAGTAGATACAGTTTTATATTATTGGGATGATAATATTATATGCAGAGTTGCCAAAGAGTGAGTAATAAAGCATATTCTACAAAAGAGATGTATACTTTTGCATGGAAATTTACTATGAATATTTACTATGACCCTCAGGCAGTGGCACACAATCATCTATCTTTCTTCCCCATCTATCTCGCGGTCTTTCACTAGATATGACAAGGAAAAATATCCTCTCTTCCCCCTCTCTATCACTCTGTTCTCCCCTCTCTCACTCTCTCTGTCACTGTCTAGACTTCCCCCTACCCCTCTCCCAACTCTCTCTCTCTCTCTCCCGCTTCCCTTTGCTCTCTTTACCACACAGCTCTCCCATACCTCCCCTCTCGTCTCGCTCAGCGTCACAACAAACTGAATCTGCTTGACACACGAGACTGGCACAACAATGGGGCATTATGGGGCCAGGGGGGCAGGCAGACAGGGACACCCCTCATCCTGACTGCCAATGCCAGCTTAAACATGCCCCAGCCCCTCGCCCACGCCCCTGCCCGGCTGTCCTTGATAAAATTTGATCTATAGGCCTATTGCATAAATAGCATCAAGAGAGAACCCAGTGCTGGTCCAATGGCCATATGAACGCTACACTGACCCTTGAATAACTAAGATTAAAAAAGATCCCAGATAATGTTCAATGTCGCCATTGTCATTTATCTGCTCTAACCTTGGCTCTTGGACCCGATACGGTCCTATATGTGGACCTGGATCTGGATTGGGGCCATATGGGGAACGGTAAGGGTTATTCTGATGAGGGTCAAGGTCATTAGGGCCCAGAGCCTCGCCGTGGAGGGAGCCTGCAGCCTCTAGGCCAATGTCCATGCCATTGGCGTCGGAAGAGCCACATAGGGAGTGGTCAGGGACAGGGGTCGAATAGTTTTGATCTCATTCTGCAGAACGCTGAAAAGGTGTTGCATCGCCTTCCACTGCCGCTCCTGTTATTCGGCCTCCCACTCCAGCCTGATGTCTTGCGCCTGCTGCAAGACATCAGGCTGCTCCTGAACAGAAGGGCCATCTCCTCCAATGAGGTCACCCCTGGATCGTCTGGTATGGGCCCTCTTCCTTCAGCCCCGCCTTCAGTCCCACCCTCCACATGGAGAGGTGGTCCCGGTCCTGGTTTTTCTTTGTACCGTATTGGTCCAATGTTTGGTCCTCTTGTTTAAAAAAATAAAAAGATAAAACAAATTAACCTAAGCTAAGCAACCGCTACCCTGCTGATCATCCCACCACTGCAACCATATGTCAGCGAGGCAACGACCAAAGAGGCAACGAGAGACAGCTGAGTAGGGTGCAATCAATATATGGGTTTTAATCCTCGAATTTGAAAGGCTTTTTATTCCTCAAATTTGAAAGGCTGCATACCAGGCGGTGATGCTACCTGGTGGTGATGCAACCAGTCAAGATGCTCTATATGGTGCAGCTGTAGAACTTTCTGAGGATCTGAGGGCCCATTCCAAATCTTTTCAGCCTCCTGAGGGGGAAGAAGCATTGTCGTACCCTCTTCACAACTGTGTTGGTGTGTGTGGACCATGATAGATTCTTAGTGATGTGGACATAGAGGAACGTGAAGCTCTCGAACCGCTCCACTACAACCCAGTCAATGTGATGGGGGCGTGCTCGGCCCTCTGTTTTCTGTAGTCCATGATCAGCTCCTTTGTCTTGCTGGCGTTGAGGGAGATGTTGTCCTGGCACCGCTGCCAGGTCTCTGACCTCCTCCCTATAGGTGTTGTTGGTGATCAGGCCTACCACGTCGTGTCGTCAGCAAACATGATGGTGTTGGAGTCATGTGTAGCCACACAGTTGTGGGTGAACAGGGAGTACAGGACGAGACTAAGCACGCACCCCTGCAGGGCCCCCACGTTGAGGGTCAGCGTGGTGGATGTGTTGTTGGCTACCCTCACCACTTGGGGGCAGCCCATCATTAAGTCCAGGATCCAGTTGCAGAGGGAGGTGTTTCATTCCAGGGGCCTTAGCTTAGTGATGAGCTTGGAGGGCACTATGGTGTTTATTTGTTTTATATATACATATATATTTTTCAATTTATGCCAGTTCCTTTCAGCCAATTTGTATCTTTAATATATCGCAGGCAAACAAGTTCCCTACCTTCTCCACTTGCCTCCTCCATGTTTGTGGAAGTGCTGCAATCAGTTGGTTGTAAATTTGGATTGAGCAAATATTCCCATATATTTTCGATAACTGCATATGTGACATAACTCCTCCGTTTCTATTCATAATATAATTATATTTTTAAACATTTTGCCCATAAAGAATGTTTTTTTTATTAATCAGTATATTTGAGTTTAACCCTAACATTTGTTCTAATATTTGTTCTGTCTTTTCCGGAGGATAAAACTGATTGTAACCAGCTTTGTATGGCTTGTTTAAGAAAGGGCGATACTTTAAACAATTATTTTCAATTAGTCGTAAATGAGAAGTTGTAATCTGTATAAAGGCAAAAAGGCAATTTTTTAACAAATTATGAGCCTTTCTTAATCTACTGGAGAACCATTTTGGGTTTAAGTATAATTTATGTATGAGTGAAGCTTTTAGTGAAAGGTTTAAAGCTTTACTATTTAATATTTGTAGCGTTCAGCACTATGGTGTTTAACGCTGAGCTGTAGATAATGAACAACATTCTCACATAGGTGTTCCTCTTGTCCAGGTGGGAGAGGCAAGTGAGGAGTGGAATAGAGATTGTGTCAGCTGTGGATCTGTTGGGGTGGGTCTGGATTGGAGTGGGTCTGGAATGAGGGTGGTGTGAGCCATGACCAGCCTTTCAATACATTTCATGCCTACAGATGTGAGTGCTATGCATTCAATAATAGATCCAGATAAGGTGTAGGGTTGAGCGAGGCATTTTTCCCAAAAATGATGCTATTAGTTTGAGATATTTAGCACCAGACTATTGCTAGTTACCCATTCGAAAACTGACTGGAGATCTATGTTAAGGGTGTCAGTTATTTATTTTACTGTTACAGCCGACGTGTAAACTGAGTCGTCAGTGTGTATGGATACACAGTCTTTAATAAATGTCAGTCAAAGGTCATTAGTAAAACACAGAAAACAATAATGGTCCAAGCCGGCTACCCTGCGGTGCATCACACCGAATTTGTATAAGAGAGGCTTCCATTAAAGAAAACCCTTTGTGTTCTATTGGATAGGTAACTGTCCATCCATGATATGGCAGAGGATGTTAATCCGTAACATCAATGTTTTTCACTTAATATGTCATTGAGTAAATTGGAGGTGTACCTGTGGATGTATTTCAAGGCCTAGCTTCAAGCCCTGACCTCAATCCTATAGAAAATGTGTGGGTAGTACTGAAAAAGTGTGTGCGAGCAAGGAGGCCTACAAACCTGACTCAGTTATACCAGCCATGTCAGGAGGAATGGGCCAAAATTCAACCAACTTATTGTGGGAAGCTTGTGGAAGGCTACCCCAAAAGTTTGACCCAAGTTAAACAATTTAAAGGCAATGCTACCAAATACTAATTGAGTGTATGTAAACTTCTGACCCACTGGGAATGTAATGAAAGAAATAAAAGCTGAAATTAATCATTCTCTCTTCTATTATTCTGACATTTAACATTCTTAAAATAAAGTCGTGATCCTAACTGACCTAAGACAGATAATTTGTACTTGGATTAAATGTCAGGAATTGTGAAAAACTGAGTTTAAATATTATTTGGCTAAGGTGTATGTAAACTTCCGACTTCAACTGTATAGACTACAAACCACTGACGCAGACCTTTGGAACATCTACATTAAAAAATTATAATAAATCAATTTAATATAGCCTACACCATCACAATAAAGCCATTATTTATTTTAGGTCTAAAGAAACATATTATGAAGAAAATGTAGTCTATTTCAGAAGAACAGAATAGCATAATCTGAGTTGTTAGGCCCTGATCTCGCTATGCCATATGGCTGTGGGCTACACTAGTTCATTTAGCAGACAAGATTTTCTTAAAATTCTGTGGCATTATATTATTTTATAGTATGAAGAATACAATTGCACATAGCTGAATAAAATAAAAATTATATTTTCTCCAAACGATTTCTTAGGGTGTGCGCACATGTAGCTATTCTGTGTTGAGTGGTTAACAAAGAAACAGGTACTCCTATATGCTTAATTTAGAGTTATTAATGTAACTTTAGTTGTGATAAAAATGTTGGGCTATATATTTTATGCCTCCTTTTTCTTATGTTTGGATTTTTAATACATTCTAAGGCTCCATGATGCAACTCTAATGATGATTTGAAAAAAGTTGCATGAAAGGCATGAGCTCTGCTTTGTTTCTTGTGCAGGCTGCACACTTCATCAGTCTCTCATTCACAATTTGACAAGCACTTGATAATATTCTCACCAGGATTTCTCGAATTTCCCGGTGGCATCCCTCTTGTGTGACCATAATGCCCTCCCAAAAATCTATGCCTTTTGCGGCTAATGTGGCCGTCGTGCCCTTGGGCTGAATATAATAATTATAATTCCCTTCTTCCGGTTGCCATTTGCAGTGCTCTGAAGCACCTCTCACTCACATGGCTCGCTCAGATATTTTTTGTATATGTGGACACCCCTTCAAATTGGTGGATTTGAGCACACAGCCATGCAATCTCCATAGACAAACATTGTCAGTAGACTGGTCCATACTGAAGAGCTCAGTGACTTTCAAATGTGGCACCATCATAGGATGCCACCTTTCCAACAAGTCAGTTCGTAACATTTATGCCCTGCTAAAGCTGCCTCGGTCAACTGTAAGTGCTGTTATTGTGAAGTTGAAACGTCTAGGAGCAGCAACGGCTCAGCCGTGAAGTGGTAGGTCATACAAGCTCACAGAACGGGACCGCTGAAGCGCTCTCATAAGTGGTGGAAAAAGTACCCAATTGTCATACTTGAGTAAAAGTAAAGATACCTTAATAGAAAACGACTCGAGTAAAAGTCAAAGTACTTGGTTTTAAATATACTTAAGTATCAAAAGTAAAAGTATAAATCATTTTAAAAAAAGACGGCACAATTTCCTTGTTTTTGTTAATTTACAGATAGCCGGGGCACACAAACACTCAGACATAATTTACAAAGAAAGCATTTGTGATCAGAGGTAGGGATATTCTCCTGATAACTATGTGAATTGGACCATTTTCCTGTCCTGCTAAGCATTCAAAATGTAATGAGTACTTTTGTGTGTAAGGGAAAATGTATGGAGTAAAAACTAAATTATTTTCTTTAGGAATGTAGTGAAGTAAAAGTTGTCAAAAATATAAATAGTAAAGTAAAGTACAGATCCCCCAAAACACTACTTAAGTAGTACTTTCAAGTATTTTTACTTAAGTACTTTACACCACTGGCTCTCATGAAGTATTACATTAGATTTTCGATTACAGAGTGATTCGAGTGACAATAGAGTGCTGAGTACCAGCCAGAATAGCAAGTTTGGTAGGCTACTAATGACCATCAGCAGCTTCAGAGCTTGGAGAAGCCTAGTTACCGTGACTAAATGGTCACAAGGAATTTGACTGCGGTCATGACTCGTGATCGCCGGTGTGGCGGTAATATGGTCACCATAACAAGCCCTAGCCAGGACCATTCACAGTTGAGCTCACTCGGTTTAGCTCAATGCTGATTGGGTATTATTATTATTAAAAACATTTATCAAGGGAGGCCAAATGGTTGCTGGCTTCCTTTGCATTCAATGCTGCGGGCGGCAACAACGTCATACTATTTTGGACCAGACAGCATCAGATAGATGGCCTACACATACAGAAAGGCTCTGTTTCGCTTGCTCTGATGCTTTCTCCGGTGAGATACATTCAGCCTCTTGAAGGAAAATTATGAAACACAGAGAGACGAAAGATACATTTGCTCTACATCTTGTATTTATTCTAATGTATCCCATTGAGAGAGACATTGAAAATTAAACCAAACTCGTGGTCCACTCCACACTCACCCGCATAGGACCAGTCGATGTCATCAGCGAATTTGCGCTGGGCGGCCTGGGCCCGGTGTCCGTATCCTTGCACAGGTCCAGCTGCAACAGAAATCAACTCTTTCTCAAAAACAGCTCTGTTTAAGGCCTCTATGACCAAAAATGTAATTTCATTAAATCAGGCATAATTATTATCATGGAATCAGAATTATTATACGTTCACACAGCCTCTCAATCCTCCTAAGTTGGTCTGGTTTTATTCGAGAATTGAAAGACATCCATATCCCTTTGAGGGATCAAACTCATGATACACTCATTCCAAAAGATCATTGGAAAAAACAAACAATTTGTTATTACACATTACAATATTGCAAATAGGCCATTATGGATAGTGCAACATTGAGAAAATCTCAGCAAAAGAAACGCTCTCTGAGCTTGTACAATAAAAACGGTCGGTTATGTTTTCCTTCTGAAGAAATTTCCTCCAGTTTGGGAATAATGAGTAAGACTCAGATCTACAGCACACAGACTATTAACATAATGCACTCTGGGGGACGTCTGTGGAGTACATCCATGTTTGTTCACGTGTCTCTAAAAACCACACACACACATCACCAGACATAATAATCCCTGCTTTTCACTGTCATTTGAACTAGTGCTGCAGAATGATTAGGAGGTGATAGTGTATCATTATGATGCCCTACTAGTCCTGTGTGGGTAATGAATTGGAGCCAGAGCTCTCAGGGCCACACTGCCAGGTCATTATGGAAGAGTTAGTCTGTCAGAACCAAAATGCCTCATTAGCATAGCTAGCACAAAGCAACTGCTCACTAAAGCATAGGGAAACCAAATACACCAAACGTTCTCCTGCAGCGTTAATAACTCCAAATGTTTCCAAAACGCAGGGAAGTCAGGTAGTGACCCATTTCCCGGAGCGACTGAAACAGCACCCAATGTTCTGTAACATCACTGTGAATGTTGCTGATCAAAACCAGAACAACTGACTAGGAGAGGGTGGATTACCTGCTTCACCTTTTGCAACCATAATCAACCTTAAAAAATGCATTCCTCCATGCTTTAGCATCTACAAAATATTATCTAGGGGATAAAATAAACTTGTTTTCCTCTATGACAAACAAATTCACTTAGTGATACTTCGCGATTTCCCCCCAGAATCAGATGGACTGATGTTTATGTTTATGTCTGTGTCCAGTATGAAGAAAGTTAGAGGTGCTATAGTGAGCCAATGCTAACTAGCATTAGCACAATGACTGAAAATCTATGGGTACCTGCTAGCATCTGACTCTGGGGAAGTAGATATAGGGCCTTATTGCCAAAATCCCAAAGTGTACCGTTAAAAATGCACTTAGTACTCGAAACGTCTATGTAAAAAAAAAAAAAACATAGCACGGTTGGGGTCAGCACAATAGTCTGAAAAGGGTCTTAAACCATGACAAAGTCTTGGCCTGATCTGACTCTAGTTGGATGAAGATAAAGAGGAGGCCTCATGCTGTGTTTGACTATTTTCATGTTTGGCTGGGATATATTGTCAATCTAATACGGGATTATATGTCTCCGAGTACCAGAAACAAGCTGTCCCTCTCGCAGGACAGAAATGTGTGGTTTATGACCGAGCAAAAGTCTCCTTCACTCATAATCTTCCCAAAGTATCATACAGTAACTCTAAAGTGATCATTGAGGATATCATCCAAAAGGTGCAAACGGTTATAGTCAGCATAAAATAATAATTACCTAGGAAGGTAGAATAAAGTAATAAATAGCTCTCTTTTCTTTTCTCATACTCTTCATTTTCAGCTCTATCTGGTGGTCTTCCTCACATTGTTGGACCTCAGTTGTCCATGCCTGTTTAACACCGTGGTCAGCCAAGGGTCGTGTTGGCCTTAAACCAAAGTGTTTTCTTTCCAACACAGGGATATCGCTACCATGGCTTCCCATCTTCCTCTCCTCTCCCTTGCTGATCTGAGAGATATGAGAGTCTAAGATATTTGGCTTATCCCTGTGTTTGGCTTATCCCTTTCAACTTTTCATATTATTTTACACGTCCTATTCTTTATTTTTGTCTCCCTTTTTGTCTCCAATTTCATGATATCCAATTGGTAGTTACAGTCTTCTCTCATCGCTGAAACTCCTGTATGGACTCAGGAGAGGCGAAGGTTTGAGAGCCGGGCGTCCCCCGAAACACGACCCTGCCAAGCCGCACTGCTTCTTGACTCAAATGCCCAATTAACCCAGAAGCCAGCCTCTAGGAGGAAACACCGTACACCTGGCGAGTGTGTCAGCGTGCACTAACCAGGACGACGCTGGGCCAATTGTGCGCCGCCCCATTGGTCTCCCGGTCGGCTGCGACAGAGCCTGGACTCGAACCCAGAATCTCTAGTGGCACAGCTAGCAGTGCTTTAGACCACTGCGCCATTCGGGAAGCAACATGTCCTATTCTTTTACCTGTCCTATTTTTTTACCTTCCCAATTATTTCACCTGCTCAATTATTGTACCTATCCTATTCTTGTGCTATTCTTTAACACTCAGGAGGCAACATGTCCTATTCTTTTACCTGTCCTATTCGTTTACCTGTCTTATTCTTTTACCTGTCTTATTCTTAAAGTTCAGTGCGGATGAGGGAACGGGTACAAGGACAGGATGCATGTTATGACCATTGAGATACATCCCCAGTGTCCCTGTCTCGCTGACCTTCTGACACAGACTATACAGAAAGGAATGCTAGCCAGCAATTATGTTTTCCACTACTGGGACGCAAATCAGCCAATTCATGTCGCTGTATTCCCCCACCCCCCACCCCCCCGGTTGGACATACGGAGCTCAGTAGTTGTGGATCTTACTATGTCCATCTCCTCCTACAACTACTGAGCTCCCTCTCTCCCTCTCTCCCTCTCTCTACATCTCTCTCTCTCACTCTGAATAAACGAGAAAGGAACCTGCTAAATTATGGACCAACTCTTCAGGGGGAAATGGACTATAGAGTGTGTAAACAATTGCTTTGACATGAAACACCTGTCCATTTCCAGCACCAGTTCGTTCAATAGGTGCGATTCTATTACACAATGTGTGTGTGTGTGTGTGCATGCACGTCTGCTTGACATCATATGTGTGTTTGTGTGTGTTGTACACTTGGCGGTGTTGTGTTTGCGCGTGTGTGTCCAGTCAAGTGCACCATTCATCTCCCTATTTCCTTTCAATAGAGGATTACAGTCTGGCTCGTCTTAGACTTGCTTTGTCTGGTGATTGTCCTTGACCATGACAAATGACATTACCTTTCCTTTTTAAGGATCACTGGTGCATCTGTGACTGAAAGGGAACAGGTAAGCTTTCTTACACTGACAATCTATTGATTAACTCATTGTGGCGCAATGCCTCCATTTGTGGCTGTTATGCATGAAAACTACAATTGGCTTGACAAACATTGAGTATCTTTCAAAAATGCATTGTGAGAAAATACTCAACGATGTAAAAAGGAGATTTGATAGTGAACATCTATTTTAAATGACTTGTACAGTGCTACATCTCATCTACAGGTTTTTCTTTATTTTTACTATTTTCTACATTGTAGAATAATAGCGAAGACATCAAAACTATGAAATAACACACATTCAATCATGTAGTAACCAAAAATATGTTAAATCAAAACGTATTTTATATTTGAGATTCTTCAAAGTAGCCACCCTTTGCCTTGACAGCTTCGCAGACTCTTGCCATTCAACCAGCTTCATGAGGTAGTCACCTGGAATGCATTCCAATTAACAGGAGTGCCTTGTTAAAAGTTAATTTGTGGAATTTATTTCCTTCTTAATGCGTTTGAGCCAATCAGTTGTGTTGAGTAGGTATGTCCAAACTTTTGACTGGTACTGTAGCTATCACAAGAGGTCCGTGCCAAGTAACTGATAGCTACACTCCCAGACAGGCAGGTAGCCTAGCACAGGGAGAGGAGAGAGAGACAACACACCCACAGACTCACATATAGAGATGTGAGACTGCAGAGAGAGAGAGAGAGAGAGGAGAGACACACACACAGAACAACTAATAGAGAGACGCAAGAGAGGAGAGAGAGAGATGAGAGTACACACACAACAGACACATATAGAGAGACGCAGAGAGAGAGAAGAAGAGGACGAGAGACACACACACAGAACACATTATAGAGAAGACGCAAGAGAGGAGAGAGAGAGAGAGACCACACACAGACACACTATAGTAGAACGCAAGAGACGAGAGATGAGAGAGAGAGATGAGAGAACGAGAGAGTAGAGAGAGAGAGAGAGACGAGAGAGAGAGAGAGAGAGATGGAGAGAGAGAAGGAGAGAGAGACACACAACAGAGAGAGAGAGACACATCACAAAGCAGAGAGAGAGACACACACAAAGACGTGAGAGAGAGAAACACACAAAGAGAGAGAGAGACACACACACAGGAGAGAGAGAGAGCACACATCACCGAGAGAGAGAGACACACACACAGGAAGAAAGAGAGCAGACGACAGAGACAGAGACACACAGTCAGAGGAGCAAACACGCAGAGAGAGAGACACAGAGAGAGCAGAACACAGCACGGGAGAGGCGAGAGACACAACAGAAGAGAGGGAGAGAGGAAAGACAACCACGGATACGGAGAGAGACGCATCACGACATAGAGGAAGAGAGAGAGACACACACACACAGACACACAGAGCGAGGAGGAGAAGACACGAGAGAGAGAAAGAGAGGACACAGACAGAGAAAGATAGAGAGACGAGAGGAGAGGAAAGGAGAAACGAGAAAGGAGGACCACAGAGGCAGAGGAGAAAGAGAACAGCGAGACGAGAAGAGAGAAAGGACACAGAGGAGAGAGAAAAAAGAGAAAGAATGGACACAGAGAGAGAGAGCAGAGAGAGAGAAAGGACACAGAGAAGAGAGAAAGATTGAAGAAAGCAACACAACGAGAGAAGAAAGAGCAGAAAGAGGACACAGAGAGAGAGGAACAAGAGAGAAAGAGACACTAGCAGAGAGAGAGATTGAGGAGAAAAGAGACACAGAGAGAGAGAGAAAGAAGAGAAAGAGACAGAAGAAGAGAAAAGAACACAGAGAGAGGAGAGAGATGAAGAAAGAGACCACACAGGCGAGAAGGGAGAAAGAGAGCAGCATATAAAGAGACACAGAGGAGAGCAGAAAGAGAGAAAGAACACAGAGAGAGAGAGAAAGACGAGAAAGATTGACACAGAGAAGAGAGAAAGAGAGAAAGGAGACACAGAGATTAGAGAGAAAGAGAGAAAGAGGACACAGCCGAGAGAGAGAACAGACTCGAGAAAGAACACAGAGAGGAGAGAGAAAGAGAGAGAGAGACACAGAGAGACGAAGAAGAGAGATAGACACAGAGAGAGGAAAAAGACGACATGAGACAGAGGACAGAAGAGAGACCACACAAAGACAAGAGAGAAGAACAGGAGAGAGAGAGCAGAGAGAGAGAGACAGAGAGAGAGAGAGAAAAGAGAGAAAAGAAAAGAGAGGAGAGGAGATGAGGAAAGAAGAAAGAGAGTAGAGAAGAGAAAGAAAAGAGGAGAGAGAGCGGAGGAGAGACACACAAAGACAGAGAGAGAGAGAGACATAACAAGAGAGGGAGCAAAGAAAGAACACCCAGAGAAGAGTAGACACAACCCACACACAGAGAGAGAACAGAGTAAAGGTAGAGAGGGAGAGAGAGAAAAGAGGGACACAACACACACACACACAGGGAGGAGAGAGAGAGACACCCAAAGAAAGCGAACACAGAGAAGGAAAACCACAAGAGAGAGAAAGAGACACACAAGAAGAAAGTCCTCACAGAGAGGAGAAAGAGACACACAGAGAGAGAAAGGACACACAACAGAGCGAGACACGAAGGAGAGAACACACACACTGGGGATAGAGGAGAGAGACACCACCACACGGGATGAGGAGAGAGGAACCACGAGAAGAAGACCCACACAGAGGGAGAGCACACAGGGAGAGAGACGACACACACGGGAGGAGAGAACACCACACATGGGAGAGAGAGAGACCACCACACACGGAGAGCGAGAGAGCACAACCAGGGAGAGGAGAGAGACACACACACGGGAGAGGAGAGAGGAACACACCGGGCGAGAGAGAGACACACACACGGGAAGAGGAGAGAGACCACGAAGGAAGACCGAACACGGGAGAGGAGAGAGACACGACACGACGGAGAGGAGAAGAACAAGGGAGAGGCACACACACGGGGGAGACAGGAGGGAGAGAGACACACACACGCGAAGAGAGAGAGACACACACACGGGAGAGGAGAGAGACACACACACGGGAGAGGAGAGAGACACACACACGGGAGAGGAGAGAGACACACACACGGGAGAGGAGAAAGAGAGAGAGAGAGGCTCATGCTCAACATGAACAACAACTCTATTAATTCAGAATAGAAAAAAAAGTAACTTTGAAGCTAGGGGGCAGTATTTTTATGTTTGGAAAAATAACGTTCCCAAAGTAAACGGCCTATTTCTCAGGCCCAGATGCTAGAATATGCATATAATTGGCAGACTAGGATAGAAAACACTCTGTCAAAATATTGTCTGCGAGTATAACAGCTCTGATTTTGCAGGCGAAAACCTGAGGAAATCCAACCAGGAAGTGCCTCTTATTTTGAAAAATCCCTGTTCCATTGTCTGCCTTTCCTCCATTTAAGAAGTTGACTCTAGCTAGCTACACAACAAAGACCTAGCCAGCAGACTAACAAGCTAGCCAGAAGAAACAAGCTAGAACAAACCTAGCAAGGGGAGTTAATACAACTTCATCAAACGACCACACTGAGTGAGTAAACCAAAAAGGAGCACGGACTAACTTTAAACATATCTTCAGTTTTTTTGTGTGAAGATTTGTCACTCTTTTTGCTTGTTTTTGAATTAAATTAGCGCTAGCTAGCAACAGCAGCAGACAAACAAATTGGTTGCTATGGCAACGGGGCAGCGGAACAGAGCAGCAGCAGCAATAGTAGCAGAGCCCACAGGCACTATGTCCCCACTCCCCCTCAGCGCTGAATCCATGCTCTACCCTCCAGAGGCCAAAAATGACACAACGAGGAAAGCTTTTAAACAGACACTACTAAAGGGGAGGCCAGAAACCCTTTTTGCAGACCTCTACAAAAACGGTGATGTGAGTAATCTCATCTTCCTCACTGACCAGCCAAATGCATGGCGCTCAGCAGTGTGCTCTCACTACCCATCCATAAAGAAAGAGGGAATCTGTAATGGGTGGAAGCTGAAAAGCATAGAGACAGATGACCCTGACAGCACCATGATAACAATCAACCTCTACAAGACTGGGACTGTTATGGTGCAAGGTAACATTAGGCTGTTTGAAACAGACTTTCAGACCATTAAGGAGAGAGCAGAGAGAGAGAAGGACACCACCAGTGACATGCCCTCCCACAAGACAAACTCCACCAGCACCACCCTCACCCCTACTATCCCCACCCAAAAAGGCACATCCAGCACCTCTCTTCCCACCATAGTGGAGGACACGCCCCAGGAGGAGAGCGACCCCCTCAGTGCAGAGCAGGCTCAGGCCCTCCTCACCACCATGGCTGCCATGAGGGATGAGTTCACCAAACTGGAGGGGGAGGTGGTCCTGCTCAGGGAGAGCGTGAGCAAACAGCAACCAGACAACCACACCGTAGAGGAGCTCCTAACCAAGGTGAGGACAGAGCAGGACAGCAGCCTTGCAACACAGCTGAAAGAGGTTCAGCAAGAGAGAGACGGACTCAAGAGAGAGTCCTGCCTGCTGCACCCCTCCTCCCCAACCCACAGAACAGCCTCCCACTGACAGCGGCACCGACACAGACAAGCCACACCCCAGCTCCAACACCCACCAGCCCCCCCTCTGCCCCCTCCAGACCAGAGGACACACTGGCTGACATCGTCCTGTTGATGGACTGAAATGGGTAGTTTGTTCAGGAGAATAAACTTTTCCCTAGACACAAAACGAGAAAGGTGTTGTGCCCAACAATGCAGAGTGCCATGGAGCTGCTTGATAAGGCCCATCACGGGTCGCCAAGCCACATAATCATACATACCGGAAGCAACGACCTGCGTGCTCAGCAGGAGAGGGTGGCGACTTCACTACGGGGAGTGATTGAGAAGGCCTCCGCAATCTTCCCCAACTCAAGAATTGTGGTGTCAACCCTTCTACAGAGGAAGGACTTCCACCCTGCCACAATCCAAAGAATAAACGCCAGCCTCTAGCCGGACTGCGCCCTGCGACCCAATGTACACCTGGCCCACCATCCCACCCTCGATCTGGACTGTCTCTATGACCATGTTCACCTGTACAGGGAGACAGTCCCCATCCTTGCCAAGACTCTCAAGGACGTCGCTTTAAACCGCAGCCTGACCTCTCCACCTAGGAACAGCGGAGCAATCTCCACCCCGCCGAGATCACCGAGACAACACCCCGGACCAGCACCCTGGAACCTCCAGCCACGACCACAGCACCACCAACCTCAATGCCCACCACAGCCAGCGCAGCACAGACCACCCCAGCCCAGCTTCAGAGCCACCCAGACGAGGCCTCCCACCCCCCTGCCCCCCACCGCAGACCCACACTTGGAGGAGCCACAGCCCAGCAGGCAGAGCTATGCACAGGCTGTGAAAGGAGCAACTGGCCCAGCCCCCACCAACCAAATGAGTGACATTAAACAAATGCCGAGTCTACTATGCTCACATGTGATAGGCCGAGGGTCATGGTAAGACGAGCACAAGAACTCCACCATCCTCACACTACATCCACCCAAGTGGCATGACACGAATTCTATCTTAAATGATAAACAAATCACATTTGCAAAATAAGAGTTTACTTCAATTGAAAAAAACTATTTTAATAGTTGTAAAATAAAAAGAAATAAAAAGAAATAAAAAGTTATGAAATCTTTTTACGTTGCATGTTGGAAGTCCTCTGCTTTTGGGCTAAAGAGCAGAAACCCAGACTTCTTGAAGAAATGGATGATGTTGATATTGTAGTACTACAGGAAACATGGTGCAGAGGTGATGTTTACACTGGCTGTCTACTAGGTTATAGGGAGATAATCATACCATCCACTAAATTAAAAGGAATCAGACAGGGCAGAGACTCAGGGGGAATGCTAATATGGTATAAATCTGAACTAATTAATTCAATCGAATTGATCAAAACAGGAGAATTCTTTATCTGGTTAAAAATCAACAAGGAGGCTGTCTTAACAGATAAAAATGTCTTCCTCTGTGCCACATACATTCCCCCCTCAGAATCACCCTACTTCAACGAAGAGAGTTTCTCCATTCTAGAGGGGGAGATTAGTCACTTTCAGGCCCAAGGCAACGTACTGGTCTGTGGAGACCTGAATGCTAGAACAGCAGAAGAACTAGACACTATTAACAGTCATGGGAATAAACACCTAYCAGGAAGCAACAACCTTTCCCTCCCCACAGAAACAACTATGACAAAGTGAAAAACAAAAACAGAGTACAGCTCCTAAAGCTCTGTCGAACACTGGGTCTGTACATAGTCAATGGYAGGCTGAGAGGGGACTCTTTTGGTAGGTACACCTACAGCTCATCCCTTGGYAGCAGCACTGTAGAYTACTTCCTCACCGACCTAAACCCARAGTCTCTCAGAGCCTTCACAGTCAGCCCACTCTCTCAGACCACAGTAAAATCACAGTGTATCTGAGAAGAGCAGAACCCAACCATGAAGCATCACGGCCCAATAAATTACATGGTACTAAACAGGCCTATAGATGGAGTGCAAACAGTACAGACATCTACCAAAAAGCAATTAGTAGCCAAAAAATACAATCTCTCCTGGACAACTTTTTAGCCTTAACATTCTCCTTCAGCAACGAAGGTGTAAATTTGGCCATTTGGAACATAAACTTTATAATTTGACAAATTAGCCTCATTGGCTAATCTAAAGAAGCATAAGAGCAAACCAGAAATAACAGAACATGAAAAACACTCCTGTGACTGATAGAAAACTGAGGAAAACACTGACTAGGTACAGACTCAGTGAGCACAGTCTGGCTATAGAGACCGGTCGTCACAGACAAACCTGGCTGCCCAGAGAGGACAGTCTGGCTATAGAGACCGGTCGTCACAGACAAACCTGGCTGCCCAGAGAGGACAGTCTGGCTAATAGAGACTGGTCGTCACAGACAAACCTGGCTGCCCAGAGAGGACAGGCTGTGCTCACTCTGCTCCAGGGAGAGGTAGAGACAGAGCTGCATTTCCTATTACACTGTGACAAATACTCAGACCTAAGAGAATATATTTCTTCCCCCAAAATTATAATTCAATACAAAAGAATTTGAAACTATAAAAGATTAAGAAAAAATCAAATATTTATTGGTGAAAAGCCAAAATGTGCAGTTTTGGCAGCCAAATATGTGTTTTGAGGACAGCCAGTGAAAAGTGCAATGTAATGTCAATAATAAAAAAATCCCAATCTGGCCCTCTACCATCACGGTCACCTAATAATCCCCAGTTTACAATTGGCTCATTCATCCCCCTCCTCTCCCTGTAACTATTCCCAGGTCGTTGCTGCAAATGAGAACGTGTTCTCAGTCAACTTACCTGGTAAAATAACGGTAAAATAAAAAATAAAAAAAAATAAATAAAAATATTTCCCATCTTGTTTTGTTTTGTCTTTCATACCATGTGTCTTCTCAGTCATGTTGACACTGGTCTACTACGTTGCTTTAATGTATTGTTGTTCTGATTAATATTGTTGTTGTAGTTGTTGTTAATGGTAATCCCATGTCCACTACTACTATTATTATTGCTGTTGGTCTCACCATTTATTATATATATATATATATATATATATTATATATATATATATATTTATATCTATATGTATACTTTGACAATGAAGTAATAATTGAACTTGCCATGTCAATAAAGTCAATTGAATTTAATTGAAATTGAGAGAGAGAGAGACACAGAGAGAGGAGAGAGACACAGAGAGAGAGAAGAGAGACACAGAGAGAGAGAGAGAGATACAGAGAGAGAGAAGAGAGACACAGAGAGAGAGAGAGACACACAGAGAGAGTCATACAGAGAGAGAGACACACAGGAGAGAGAGCGTGTGAGAGAGACACACAGAGAAAGAGGACACACACAGAGGGAAGAGAACAGAGAGAGAGACACACACAGGGAGAGGAGAGAGAGAGACAGGGAGGAGAGAGACACACACACAGAGAGAGAGAGAGAACACACACACACACACACAGAGAGAGAGACACACACAACCAAGAGAGGAGAAGACACACACACAGAGAGAGAGAGAGAACACACACGGGAGAGAGGAGAGGAGAGAGATACACACACACACACAGATAGAGAGAGGCACACACAAGAGAGGAGAGAGACACAGATGGAGGACACACACACAGAGCGAGAGAGAGACACACACAGAGCGAGAGAAGGACACACAGAAGAGAAGACACACAGGAGAGAGACACACATGAGAGAGAGAGCGTTTGAAGAGACACACACAGACGAAGAGACAGAGAGAGAGACCACACACAAGGGAGAGGAGGAGAGAGAGACAGGCAAGAGAGAAGACACACACAGTGGGAGAGAGAAAGAGACAGGAAGAGAGAGACACACACACACACACGAAGAGAGAGAGACAACACACACACAGAGAAGAGACCACACACACACAGAGAGAGACACACACACACAGAGAGAGAGACACACACACAGCACAGAGAGAGACACACACACACACAAAGAGAGATGAGAGAACAACGAGAGAGTCCAGAGAAGAGAGAGCAACAGAGAGAGACACACAGAGAGACACACACACACCCAAAGGAGGAGAGACACAGATAGAACACCAACAGGAGAGCCAGAGAGACACACACCACAGAGGAGATGAGAAACACACACACAGAAGAGAGAGACACACACCACACAGAGAGGAGAGACACACACACACACAGAAGAGAGAGACACCACGGAGAAGAGAGGAGAGAGATACACACACAAGAGAGAGGCACAGAGAGAGACACACAGAGAGACACACACACACACACACACCCAAAGAGAGAGAGAACAGAGATAGAGACACACAGAGAGAGAGAACACCACACACACACAGAGGAGAGAGAGACACACACACGAACGGAGAAGGAAGAGAGACACACACAACAGCACAGAGAGGAGAGAGAGACACACCACACACAGAGAGAGGCACAGAGAGAGACACACGAGAGACCACACACACCCAAAGAGAGAGAGGAGAGAGAGTTACACACAAACAGAGAGAGAGCAGCACAGAGAGAAGACACACAGAGCACAGCACACACACCCCAAAGACGAGAACGAAGAGAACACCACACACAGAGAGCGAGCGACACACGGACGCGGAAGACACACACACACAACCACAGTAAAGAGAGAGACACAGAGAGAGCGCACACAGAGAGAGCGAGACAGAGAGAAACAGAAGACATCACACACACCACACAGAGAAGAACACACACAGAGGAAAGAACAGAGAGAGACACAAACAGGGAGAGGAGAGAGAACACACACAGAGAAGGAGAGAGAGAGACACACAGAGAGAGGAGAGAGAAGTGACACACAAGAGAGAGGGAGAGGTGAGACGTACACACAACACAGAGCAGGAGATGAGAGCGACACAGAGATGAGAGATGGAGAGAGACACACACAGAGGGAAAGAGACAGAGAGAGACACAAACAGGGAGAGCGATGAGAACACCAACACAGACGAAGAGAGAGCAGACACACACAGAAGAGGAAGAGAGGTGACACACGAGAGACGGAGAAGAGTGACACACACACACAGAGAGAGGAAGAGAAAAGCACACAGACGAGAAGAGGAGAGAGACACACACAGAGGGGAAAGAGAACAGAGAGAGACACAAACAGGTGAGAGGGAGAGACGACACACACAGAGAGAGGAGCGGAGAAGTGAGCACACAGAGAGAGGAGAGAGAGTGAACACAGAGAGAGGAGAAGAGGCAGTGACACAAAGAGAGAGAGACACACACACACAGAGAGGACACACACAGAGAGATACACACACACGAGCAGACGACACACACACAAGAAACACACACACACCAGAAGAAGAGATGGAGAGAGAGAGAGAGACACACCGACAGAGAGCGAGAGACACACAGAGACAGGGAGAGACACACACACACACAACACACACAGAAAGAGGGAGAGCGAGAGAGGTAGAGAGACAGAGAGAGACACAGAGAGAGCGAACAGAGAGAAACAGAGAACAGAGAGAGAGAGTGAGCGACTGAGAGAGACCGTGGCGACCGATTATATTTTTTCAACACCATACACCTCGGCCATTCGTTTATATACACCGCTCAAAAAAATAAAGGAACACTAAAATAACACATCCTAGATCTGAATGAAATGAAATATTCTTATTAAATACTTTTTTCTTTACATAGTTGAATGTGCTTGACAACAAAATCACACAAAAATGAATCAAGGAAATCAAATTCATCAATCCATGGAGGTCTGGATTTGGAGTCACACTCAAAATTAAAGTGGAAAACACACACTAACAGGCTGATCCAACTTTACTGTAATGTCCTTAAAACAAGTCAAAATGAGGCTCAGTAGTGTGTGTGGCCTCCACGTGCCTGTATGACCTCCCTACAACGCCTGGGCATGCTCCTGATGAGGTGCGGGATGGTCTCATGCAGGGACTCCTCCCAGACCTGGACTAAAGCATCCGCCAACTCCTGGACCAGTCTTGGTGCGCAAACGTGGCCGTTTGGTGGAAGGAGCGAACATGATGTCCCAGATTGCTCAATTGGATTCAGGTCTCGGGGAACGGGCGGGCCAGTCCTAGCATCAATGCCTTCCTCTTGCAGAAACTGCTGACACACTCCAGCCACATGAGTCAGCATTGTTCTGCATTAGGAGAAACCCAGGCCAACCGCACCAGCATATGGTCTCACAAGGCGTTGAGGATCTCATCTCGGTACCTAATGCAGTCAGGCTACCTCTGCGCAGCACATGAGGGCTGTGCGCGCCCCCCAAAGAAATGCCACCCCACACCATGACTGACCCACCGCCCAACCCGGTCATGCTGGAGGATGTTGCAGGCAGCAGAACGTTTCTCCACGGCGTCTCCAGACTCTGTCACGTCTGTCACATGTGCTCATGTGTCAGTGTGAACCTGCTTTCATCTGTGAATTCACCAGTGGCGAATTTGCCAATCTTGGTGTTCTCTGGCAAATGCCCAACGTCCTGCACGGTGTTGGGCTGTAAGCACAACCCCCACCTGTGGACGTCGGCCCTCATACCACCCTCATGGAGTCTGTTTCTGACCGTTTGAGCAGACACATGCACATTTGTGGCCTGCTGGAGGTCATTTTGCAGGGCTCTGCAGTGCTCCTCCTTGCACAAAGGCGGAGGTAGCGGTCCTGCTGCTGGGTTGTTCCCTCCTACGGCCTCCTCCACGTCTCCCTGATGTACTGCCTGTCTCCTGATAGCGCCTCCATGCTCTGGACACTACGCTGACAGACACAGCAAACCTTCTTGCCACAGCTCGCATTGATGTCCATCCTGGATGAGCTGCACTACCTGAGCCACTTGTGTGGGTTGTAGACTCCGTCTCATGCTACCACAAGAGTGAAAGCACCGCCAGCATTCAAAAAGTGACCAAAACATCAGCCAGGAAGCATAGGAACTGAGAAGTGGTCTGTGGTCACCACCCGCAGAACCACTCCTTTATTGGGGGTGTCTTGCTAATGCCTATAATTCCACCTTTTTTCTATTCCATTTGCACAACAGCATGTGAAATTATTGTCAATCAGTTGTGCTCCTAAGTGGACAGTTTGATTTCACAGAAGTGTGATTGACTTGGAGTTACATGTGTGTGTTAAGTGTTCCCTTTATATTTTTTGAGCAGTGTACTTGTGTATTGATTTTAAGAAAGGCACTGATGTTATGGTTAGGTACACATTGGTGCAACGACAGTGCTTTTTTCACGATTGCGCTTGTTAAATCATCACCCGTTAGGCAAAGTAGGCTGTGATTCAATGATAAATTAACAGGCACCGCATCGAATATATGCAAACGCAGGACAAGCTAGATAAACTAGTAATATCAAACCATGTGTAGTTAACTCGTGATTATGTTAATAAGATTGATTGTTTTTTATAAGATACATTTAATGCTAGCTAGCACCTTACCTTGGCTCCTGCTTTACTCGCATATAACAGGTGCTCAGCCTGCCACGCAGTCTCCTCGTGGAGTGCAATGTAAATCGGCCGATTGATCGGTGGTCCAAAAATGACGATTACCGATTGATATGAAAAACTTGAAAATCGGCCCTAATTAAATCGGCCATTCCGATTAATCGGTCAACCTCTGAGACACACACACGAGAGAGAAAGACGGTAGAAGAGATAGAGAGACAACACACACACAACAGAGAGCGAGACACACAGAGAGCGAGAGACACACAGATAGCGAGAGACACACAGAGAGAAATAGAGACAGAGAAAGAGAGAGACAGAAAGAGAGAGAGAGAGACAGAAAGAAGAGAGAAAGAATAAAGAGAGAGACAGACACACAGGGAGAGAAGGCTACAAAACACATCAGTGTGTTGATCCAGCAGAGATGGCCAGCCAGCCACTGTGTATATATTGTGTGTACATGGAGCCTACGTTTAACAGGGCTGTGGGTCTGTAAGCGATGGTGAATAACAGGATTAACCAGACCCTGGGAGACACGTGCTAGCTCACAGGGCAGGGTCACAGAATTCTACCAGAGCCAGAATGGGGGGGGGTGGTAGTAGTGTTGCCAACTTTGCGGACTAAAACTTCCATCTTCTCCACTACTGTCCCGTCGATGTGGATAGGGGGGTGCTCCCTCTGCTGTTTCTTGAAGTCCACGATCATCTCCTTTGTTTTGTTGACGTTGAGTGTGAGGCTATTTTCCTGGCGCCACACTCCGAGGGCCCTCACCTCCTCCCTGTAGGCCGTCTCGTCATTGTTGGTAATCAGAGCCTACCACTGTAGTGATGTCTGCAAACTTGATGATTGAGTTGGAAGCGTACATGGCCACGCAGTCATGGGCAAACAGAGAGTACAGGAGAGAGCTAAGAACGCACCCTTGTGGGACCCCAGTGTTGAGGATCAGCGGGGGGGAGATGTTGTTTCCTACCCTAAACACCTGGGGGCGGCCCGTCAGAAAGTCCATGACCCAGTTGCGCAGGGCGGGGTCGAGACCCAGGGTCGAGCTTAATGATGAGTTTGGAGGGTACTATGGTGTTAAATGCTGAGCTGTAATCGATGAACACATTCTTACATAGGTATTCCTCTTGTCCAGATGGGTTAGGGCAGTGTGATTGCGATTGTGTCATCTGTGCACCTATTTGGGCGGTAAGCAAATTGGAGTGGGTCTAGGATGTCAGGTAGGGTGGAGGTGATATGATCCTTGACTAGTCACTCAAAGTGAGTGCTACGGGGCGATAGTCGTTTAGCTCAGTTACCTTAGCTTTCTTGGGAACAGGAACAATGGTGGCCCTCTTGAAGCATGTGGGAACAGCAGACTGAGATAAGGTTTGATTGAATATGTCTGTAAACACACCAGCCTGCTGGTCTGCGCATGCTCGGAGGACGCGGCTAGGGATGCCGTTTAGGCCGGCAGCCTTGCGAGGATTAACACGTTTAAATGTCTTACTCACATTGGCCGTGGTGAAGGAGAGCCCGCAGGTTTTGGTAGCGGGCCGTGTCAGTGGCACTGTATTGTCCTCAAAGCAAGCAAAGAATTTGTTTAATTTGTCTGGGAGCAAGACGTTGGTGTCCGCGACGGGGCTGGTTTTCATTTTGTAATCCGTGATTGACTGTAGACCCTGCCACATACGTCTCATGTCTGAGCCGTTGAATTGCGACTCTACGTTGTCTCTATACTGACGCTTAGCTTGTTTGATTGCCTTGCAGAGGGAATAGCTACACTGTTTGTATTTGGTCATGTTTCCAGTCGCCTTGCCATGATTAAAAGCAACGTTTTGCACTTTCAGTTTTGCGCGAATCCTGCCATCAATCCACGGTTTCTGGTTGGGGAAGGTTTTAATAGTCAACGTGGGTACAACATCACCGATGCACTTGCTAATAAACTCGCTCACTGAATCAGTGTATACATCAATGTTGTTGTCTGAGGCTATTCGGAACAGATCCCAGTCCACGTGATCGAAGGAATCTTGAAGCGTGGAATCCGATTAGTCGGACTTGCGTTGAACAGACCTGAGAATGGGCGTTTCCTGTTTTAGTTTCTGTCTATAGGCTGGGGGCAACAAAATGGAGTCGTGGTCAGATTTGCCGAAAGGAGGGTGAGGGAGGGCTTTGTATGCGTCGCGGAAGTTAGAGTAGCAATGATCCAGAACATTGTCAGCCCGGGTCGCGCATTCGATATGCTGATAAAATATAGGGAGCCTTGTTTTCAGATTAGCTTTGTTAAAATCCCCAGCTACAATAAATGCAGCCTCAGGATATATGGTTTCCAGTTTACATAGAGTCCAATGAAGTTCTTTCAGGGCGGTCGAGGTGTGTGCTTGGGGGGGATATACACGGCTGTGATTATAATCTAAGAGAATTCTCTTGGTAGATAAGGCGGTCGGCATTTGATTGTAAGGAATTCTAGGTCAGATGAACAAAAGGTATTGAGTTCCTGTATGTTGTTATGATCACACCACGACTCGTTAATCATAAGGCATACACCCCCGCCCTTCTTCATACCAGAGAGATGTTTGTTTGTCGGAGCGATGCGTGAAGAAACCGGGTGGCTGTACCGACTCTGATAACATATTCCGAGTGAGCCATGTTTCTGTGAAACATAGAATGTTACAGTCTCTGATGTCTCTCTGGAAGGCAACCCTTGCTCGAATTTCGTCTACCTTGTTGTCAAGAGACTGGACATTGGCGAGTAGTATACTCGGGAGCGATGTGCCCGTCTACGGAGCCTGACCAGAAGACTGTTGTTTTTGGTCTCCTACTGGGATCCGATCCATTGTCCTGGGTGGTGGTCCAAACAGAGGATCCGCTTCGGGAAAGTCGTATTCCTGGTCGTAATATTGGTAAGTTGACGTTGCTCTTATATCCAATAGTTATTCCCGGCTGTATGTAATAAGACTTAAGATTTCCTGGGGTAACAACGTAAGAAATAATACATTAAAAAAACAAAATACTGCATAGTTTCCTAAGAACGCGAAGCGAGGCGACCATCTCTGTCGGCGCCATCTGTGTGTGTGTGTGTGTGTGTCGGCGCCATCTGTGTGTGTGTGTATATATATATATATATATATATGTGTGTGTTTGTGAGTCCAGCAGCTGGTCTGAGATCTGTAATGTAACACAGCTGGAGCATTAGTGTGCTTTCGGAACGCTAGTAGTACTAGTTCTACCTAATTCCTCCACGTTTCCTCAAAAGCATTGGGTTACACTCTTCAACAGCGGAGGCGGCAACAGCACTCCTGCATCATCAATGAGACGTAATAGATTGGCCAAACACTGTGCTACACGAGATCCTGAGGGACCGAATGAGAACTGTACTCACACAGGGCCGAGTTTACCAACTGGGGCCCTGGTAAGGTCCGGACTAACCAACTCTGTTATGCACCTCCGCTATTGAGCTGAATTGCTCCTGGTGTATTCATGCATGTATAGTGCTGGCTCATGTCCAGACTGTGGATGATTCTACACTGATTCCACAGTCTATAGAGTACTGGTTCATGTCACCATGAGATGGGTCAATTGGCATTGTGGGACTGTGTGGGCACAGGCTTTGTGCCTGGCATCCTGCTGGGACTGGCAGCCTGTCATTGTGCCTCGTTTTAAGTGGCTCTGGAGAGTGTCTGTCGATGGCCAGGCGGCACGAGGACATGGCACAACACAGTGTGTGCCTGAGGGGAGGAGTATGAAATAAGAAGTGTAAGTGTGTGGTCACACTTTTAATTGCATTCTGATCTCTCTGGCATGAATTCTCCATCACCAGGTCCTCTGTACTGGGGTGATAAGCCTGAGTGTGTGTGTTTGTGTGTGTCCGTGCGTGCGTGCATGCAATTAGGAGTATGTGTGCATGTGATAAAGAACAGATGAGGGAAATAAATAACGTGTATCTGTGTGTGTTCATGCGTATGCTCCTTCCTGCCTATACATAATGACCCATCCAGAGAGCATGTCTGATTGAGGATGCATAATGACTCCAGCCGTTTAAGGTTTCCATCATTATCCCCTCTGGACTTGGGCCAAACACACAGTGCAGGGATGTTTGTTTATCCAGCATTTCTAATGAGTCATCCTAACGCTCCCCTGCTCAACATAACTGCAGTAGTGTGAGGTAGGCCTGGTACAGTAGTCAGCCATATTCAGAGGTCTTGGTCTTGTGGTCATCTGGTCAGAGCAAATCAGCATGCAGAAAACATGAGGCCCAACTCCCTAGAAAACAAGTGGACCTTCTTATGGCCACAGTGACTTTACCTGGTCTCCCACACATTGCTATGGTCACAGATTAAGCCTGTTTCCTCACACTGCCTGTCTTGGTGAGGATGTATCATTTTACACTACAGAGAAACTATAGTCTAGCACTTTGTCTGTATCTCCGTCTCTCTATCATCTCTGTCTCTATCACACTCTCTCCGTTATGAAAAAAATGATCATGTTGAGTCATTCAGACAGTCTTTCTGCAGGGGAGAAATATTGTCTATTTTTTCACTTTGTCATTACTTCCTGGCCAAACGTCTCTAAACATTTAGAGTGGGATAGTGGATGTTTTAAACAAGGAGGTTCCACTTAGCCCAGCTTGTTTGGACGAAAAGAGAGAGATTTACAGGGATCAAAAAGGGGAGAGTTCCATAATAACAATCTCAGAAGACTTATTTATATATACACTGCTCAAAAAAATAAAGGGAACACTAAAATAACACATCCTAGATCTGAATGAATGAAATATTCTTATTAAATACTTTTTTCTTTACATAGTTGAATGTGCTGACAACAAAATCACACAAAAATGATCAATGGAAATCAAATTCATCAATCCATGGAGGTCTGGATTTGGAGTCACACTCAAAATTAAAGTGGAAAACCACACTACAGGCTGATCCAACTTTACTGTAATGTCCTTAAAACAAGTCAAAATGAGGCTCAGTAGTGTGTGTGGCCTCCACGTGCCTGTATGACCTCCCTACAACGCCTGGGCATGCTCCTGATGAGGTGGCGGATGGTCTCATGAGGGAGCTCCTCCCAGACCTGGACTAAAGCATCCGCCAACTCCTGGACAGTCTGTGGTGCAACGTGGCGTTGGTGGAAGGAGCGAGACATGATGTCCCAGATGTGCTCAATGGATTAGGTCGGGAACGGGCGGGCCAGTCCATAGCATCAATGCCTTCCTCTTGCAGGAACTTGACACACTCCAGCCACATGAGTCTAGCATTGTCTGGCATTAGGAGAAACCCAGGGCCAACCGCACCAGCAATGTCTCACAAGGGGTCTGAGGATCTCATCCCGGTACCTAATGCAGTCAGGCTACCTCTGGCGAGCACATGGAGGGCTGTGCGGCCCCCAAAGAAATGCCACCCCACACCATGACTGACCCACCGCCAAACCGGTCATGCTGGAGGATGTGCAGGCAGCAGAACGTTCTCCACGGCGTCTCCAGACTCTGTCACGTCTGTCACATTTGCGTGTGAACCTGCTTCATCTGTGGAGAGCACAGGGCGCCAGTGGCGAATTTGCCAATCTTGGTGTTCTCTGGCAAATGCCAAACGTCCTGCACGTGTTGGGCTGTAAGCACAACCCCACCTGTGGACGTCGGGCCCTCATACCACCCTCATGGAGTCTGTTTCTGACCGTTTAGCAGACACATGCACATTTGTGGCCTGCTGAGGTCATTTTGCAGGGCTCTGGCAGTGCTCCTCCTTGCACAAAGGCGGAGGTAGCTGTCCTGCTGCTGGGTTGTTGCCTCCTACGGCCTCCTCCACGTCTCCTGATGTACTGGCCTGTCTCCTGATAGCGCCTCCATGCTCTGGACACTACGCTGACAGACCAAGCAAACCTTCTTGCCACAGCTCGCATTGATGTGCCATCCTGGATGAGCTGCACTACCTGAGCCACTGGTGTGGGTTGTAGACTCCGTCTCATGCTACCACAAGAGTGAAAGCACCGCCAGCATTCAAAAGTGAACAAAACATCAGCCAGGAAGCATAGGAACTGAGAAGTGGTCTGTGGTCACCACCTGCAGAACCACTCCTTTATTGCTAATTGCCTATAATTTCCACCTTTTGTCTATTCCATTTGCACAACAGCATGTGACATTTATTGTCAATCAGTGTTGCTTCCTAAGTGGACAGTTTGATTTCACAGAAGTGTGATTGACTTGGAGTTACATTGTGTTGTTTAAGTGTTCCCTTTATTTTTTTTAGCAGTGTATATATATTTTTTTTTAAATACCATAAAGGATTATGTACAGGGTGTGATTTAAGGACCAAGAGCCATTTGAAAGCATTGTAAAATGTATTTGTTATGGCTACATGACGGTGTATTTGGTGAATTGCTCCTTCACTAACTACGGCCTACATACGGTTTCCATATGGTACACTGTGCCAACTGGAAAAGTATTCACACTAGGCTTGGGCAGCATGCCATATATACCGTATACCGGGGTATTTGGAAATAGCCACGGGATAGTTTTTCAATACCGTTGAAACAATTTTTTGACGTTCTTCAATAAATTGTAATATTTGTAGCTACTTTTTAAGTAAATACCTGCAGTCAACTTGTGCGGTACGTTAGGAGATGAACAACGTGATCTGCTTATTTCCCATCACATCCTTTTACATTATGAAGCGTAGTTCCCCAGATCAGTTGAGCCAGTCATGTGTTTGTTTGTAAATAGCACAATGGGAGAAAGCAGGAGCAGGTCCAGCTGTTTATTGAAAGTCAAGTGTTTTTTTCGCTTCAATAGACTGATCAGGGACGTGCAACTAAAGTTTTCCTTCACAGAAAAGACATTAGTGCAACACATTCGGTTCATTTTCATTTTCATTAGAAGACAAGACAAGTGCAACGGTTACACTGAAAAAAGTACCAGAGAAAAAGTAACCATCTGTTTATGAACAGCAACTGAAACACAAAAGTGTAACTGAAAGACAAACTTAGTCTGCAGAGCCAAAATTACAACAACCATCTTAGATCTGCGGTTACAAAATGCAGCAAGAGATTTTACGCATTTTATATATTTTTCCTGTGTGAAAAATCTAGAATTCTGCGTTAACGCGACAGCTAAGTTTAACTTGCTAGTTATCTAAGTAAGTAACTTAATAAGTTGGCGGGGCTTCATACTGTGTAAGCTTTTTACCGTGTTTGAGAAGTCAAAGCACTTTGGATGAGTTCTGTACAGCTGTCACTGCTATCTTTTGATTCCCTTGCGTTTTTTTCTCCAATCTGATTTTTTATTTTGTTTATTTTATGTCACCTTTATTTAACCAGGTAGGCTAGTTGAGAACACGTTCTTATTTACAACTGCAACCTGGCCAAGATGAAGCATAGCAGTGCGACAAAAACAACAACACAGAGTTACACGTGGAATAAACAAACATACAGACAGAAAATGTCAAGATCTTTGGAAGTTTCTTCAAGTGCAGTCGCAAAAACAATCAAGTGCTATCATGAAACTGTCTCTCATGAGGACCGCCACAGGAAAGAAAGACCTAGAGTTACCTCTGCTGCAGAGGATAAGTTCATTAGATTTAACTGCACCTCAGATTGCAGCCCAAATAACTGCTTCACAGAGTTCAAGTAAGACACATCGCAACATCAACTGTTCAGAGGAGACTGCGTGAATCAGGCCTTCATGGTCAAATTTCTGCAAAGAAACCACTACTAAAGGACACCCTTAAGAAGAGACTTGCTTGGGCCAAGAAACATGCGCAATAGACATTAGACCTGTGGAAATCTGTCCTTTGGTCTGATGAGTCCAAATTTCATATTTTTGGTTCCAACCAAAAATGTCTTTATGAGATGCAGAGTAGGTGCTCGGATGATCTCTGCATGTGTAGATCCCATCGTGAAGCATGGAGGAGGTGTGATGGTGCTTTGCTGGTGACACTATCATTGATTTATTTAGAATTCAAGGCATCCTATCTGGTTTGCGCTTAGTGGGACAATAATTTGTTATCAACATGACAATGACCCAACACACCTCTAGGCTGTGTAAGGGCTATTTGACCAAGAAGGAGAGTGATGGAGTGCTGCATCAGATGACCTGGCCTCCACAATCACCCGACCTCAACCCAATTGAGATGGTTTGGGATGAGTTGGAACACAGAGTGAAGGAAAAGCAGCCAACAAGAGCTAAGCATATGTGGGAACTCCTTTAAAACTGTTAGAAAAGCATTCCAGGTGAAGCTGGTTGAGAAAATGCCAAGAGTGTGCAAAGCTGTCATCTCGGCATAGGGTGGCTACTTTGAAGATGATGTAATATATTTTGATTTGTTTAACACTTTTTCGGTTACTACATGATTCGATATGTGTTATTTCATAGTTTTGATGTCTTCCCTATTATTCTACAATGTAGAAAATAATAAAAATAAAGAAAAACCCTTGAATGAGTAGGTGTCCAAACTTTTGACTGGTACTGTATATTCCCCCTCAAGCCAATACCACGACAACCCTCAAGGAACTACTCTGGACTTTGTGCAAACTGGAAACCACATATCCCAAGGCCGCATTTATTGTAGCTGGGGACATTAAAAGAAAATTGAGAGGAAAAAAACTCTACCGAAGTTTTATCAACACATTGCCTGTAGTACACACGCTTCAAAAACTCTCGACCACTGCTACTCTCCCTTTTGGGATTGCTACAAGGCCCTCCCCCACCGTCCCTTCGGCAAATCAGATCACGATTTCATTCTGCTCCTCCCTTCCTATAGGCAGAAACTCAAGCAGGAAGTACCCATGCTAAGGTCTATTCAATGCTGGTCTGACCAATCGGAATCCATGTTTCAAGATTGTTTTGATCACGCGGACTGGGATATGTTCCGGGTTGCCTCAGAGTAACATTGACATATACACGGACACGGTGACTGAGTTCATCAGGAAGTGTATAAGGGATGTTGTTCCCACTGTGACTATTAAAACCTACCCAAACCAAAAACCATGGATAGATGGCAGCATTCGCGCAGAACTGAAAGTGTGAACCACTGCATTTAACCACAGCAAGGTGACTGGGAATATGGTTGAATACAAACAGTGCAGTTATGCCCTCCGTAAGGCAATCAAGCAGGAAAAACGTCAGTACCGAGACAAAGTGGGGTCACAATTCAATGGCGTAGACACAAGACATGTGGCAGGGGCTCCAGATAATCATGGATTACAAAGGGAAAACCCGCTACGTCGCGGACACCAATGTCTTGCTCCCGGACTAGCTAAACACCTTCTTCTCCTGCTTTGAGGCTAACACAGTGCCACCAACGCGGCCCGCTCCTGACGACTGTGGATTCTGGTTCTCCATGGCCGATGTGAGTAAGACATTTAAGCATGTTAACAGTTGCCGGCCCAGACGGGATCCCGAGTCGCGTCCTCAGAGCATGCGCAGACCAGCTGGCTGGTGTGTTTACTGACATATTCAATCTCTCCCTATCCCAGTCTGCTATCCCCACTTGCTTAAACATGTCCACCATTGTTCCTGTAACCAAGAAAGCAAAAGGTAACTGAACTAAATGACTATCGCCCGATAGCACTCACTTCTGTCATCATGAAGTGCTTTGAGAGGCTAGTTAAGGATTATATCACCTTCACCTTATCTGATATCCTAGACCTACTTTAATTTGTATACCGCCCAATAGATCCACAGACGATGCAATCGCCATTGCACTGCACACTGCCACTTCTCATCTGGACAAGAGGAACATCAACAGTATGTAAGAATGCTGTTAATTGACTATAGCTCAGTCTTCAACACCATAGTACCCTCCAAACTCATCATTAAGCTTTTTTTTTTTTTTCCTACTTCCGGGTTGGAGCGAGCGCGTCGCACTTCGCACTTTGGTCCGCAGGTAGTATAACTTTTCATTACATTTCATTATAGTACAACGGTTTGATTTGTCTAATCTTAGCAATTTCTTCTTAGCTAGCTACATAGCCGTCTTTGTATCAAAGATAATTGCGTAATTATCGTATTTCGTCGTCCTAACGCAGTCTACACTGCTATCTGCCCAGCAGCTAGCCAGCTAGCAAACGTCCACCGTCTACCGAATAGCAGCACTGTAGCAACTATTACACCCAACTGAACGACTTGATTAGTGTAGTGTTAGCTAGCTACATAGTTGTCTTTGCTGTCTTCGTATCCAAGATAATTGGTGTAGTTTAGAGTGTGTAGTTTTAGAGTGATTATCTTAATTTACCGAGTTAGCTGCCAGCTATCTGTCGTCCTTAACGTAGGAGACACTGCTAGCTAGCCAACAAGCTAGCCAACGTCTACCGAATAGAACTTCCGCACTCAACAACCCGGTCGCATTCCGCTTCGCTCCACAGGTAGTATCACATTTTCATTTCATTTCATTAACAGTACAACGGTTTGATTGTGTTGATCGTACTAGCTACATAGCTAGCTACATAGCCGCCTTTGTATCAAAGATAAATTGTGTAGTCTAGCGATTTTCTGGTTAGCTGCCAGCTATTGTCGTTTCTTTTAACGCAACGTAACGATAATCAACATGCTAGCTAAGCCAAGCTAGCCCACCGAATAGCAGCACTGTAGATACTATTACACTCAACGGAACGACTTGATTAGTAGTTGTCAACAACGCAGCCACTGCCAGCTAGCCTACAAAGTCAACAACTGCCAGCTAGCCTACAAAGTCAACAACGCAGCCACTGCCAGCTAGCCTACTTCAGCAGTACTGTATCATTCTTAATTCATTTAGTCAATAAGATTCTTGCTACGTAAGCTTAACTTTCTGAACATTGCGAGACGCGTAGTCCACTTGCCACTCCAATCTCCTTTGCATTAGCGTAGTCTCTTCTGTAGCCTGTCAACTATGTGTCTGTCTATCCCTGTTCTTCTCCTCTCTGCACAGACCATAACAAACGCTCCACACCGCGTGCATCGGCCACCCTAATCTGGTGGTCCCAGTGCGCACGACCCACGTGGAGTTCCAGGTCTCCGGAAGCCTCTGGAATGCCGATCTGCGGCCAACAAGGCAAGAGTTCATCTCAGCCTATGCCTCCCTCCAGTCCCTCGATTCTTGTCACTGACGGAAACATGGATCAACCACAGATAACACTGCTACTCCTACTGCTCTCTCTTCGTCCGCCCACTGTTCTCGCACACCCCGAGAGCTTCTGGCCAGCAGGGGTGTGGGCACCGGATCCTTCATCTCTCCCAAGTGGTCATTCCTCTCTTTCTCCCCTTACCCATCTGTCTATCGCCTCCTTTTGAATTCCAATGCTGTCACAGTTACCAGCCTTTCAAGCTTAACATCCTTTCATTTATCGCCCTCCAGGTTCCCTCGGAGAGTTCATCAATGAGCTCGATGCCTTGATTAGCTCCTTTCCTGAGGACGGCTCACCTCCACAGTTCTGGGCGACTTTACCTCCCCACGTCTACCTTTGACTCATTCCTCTCTGCCTCCTTTCCACTCCTCTCCTCTTTTACCTCACCCTCTCACCTTCCCCCCTACCTCACAAGGCAGGCAATACGCTCGACCTCATCATTACTAGATGCTGTTCTTCCACTAACCTCATTGCAACTCCCCTCCAAGTCTCCGGACCACTACCTTGTATCCTTTTCCCTCTCGCTCTCCATCCAACCACTTCCCACACTGCCCCTACTACGCTCGATGGTATCGCGCCGCCCAACCTTCGCTTCTCTCTCCCCCGCTACCCTCATCCTCTTCCCTCTGCTCATCTCTTCCCTCTGCTCATCTCTCTTCCCTCTGTCTCTCTTTCCCTCTGCTCATCTCTTCCCTCTGCTCATCTCTTCCCTTCTGCTCATCTCTTTCCCCTCTGCTCATCTCTTTCCCTCTGCTCATCTCTTCCCTCTGCCTCATCTCTTCCCTCTGCTCATCTCTTCCTCTGCTCATCTTCTTCCCTTGCTCATCTCTTCCCTCTGCTCATCTCTTCCCTCTGCCTCATCTCTTCCCTCTGCTCATCTCTTCCCCTGCTCATCTCTTCCCTCTGCTCATCTCTCCCTCTGCTCATCTTTCCTCTGCTCATCTCTTCCCTCTGCCATCTCTTCCCTCTGCTCATCTCCCCTCTTGCTCATCTCTTCCCTCTGCTCATCTCTTTCCTCTGCTCATCTCTTCCCTCCTGCTCATCTCTTCCTCTGCTCATCTTCTTCCCTCTGCTCATCTCTTCCCTTGCTCATCTCTTCCCTCTGCTCATCTCTTTTCCCTCTGCCTCATCTCTCCTCTCTCCTCTGCTGCTCATCTCTTCCCTCTGCTCATCTCTTCCCTCTGCTCTTCTCCAACCTATCTCCTGATTCTGCCTCCTCAACCCTCCTCTCCTCCCTTTCTGCATCCTTTGACTCTCTATGTCCCCTATCCTCCAGGCCGGCTCGGTCCTCCCCTCCCGCTCCGTGGCTCGAACGACTCATGCGAGCTCACAGAACAGGGCTCCGGGCAGCCGACGGAAATGGAGGAAAAACTCGCCCCTGCGGACCTTGCATCCTTCACTCCCTCCTCTTCTACATTTCCTCTTCTGTCTCTGCTGCTAAAGCCACTTTCTTACCACTCTGGAATTCCAAGCATCTGCCTCTTAACCCCAGAAGCTCTCTTAGCCACCTTCTCCTCCCTCCTGAATCCTCCCCCTCCCCTCCTCCCTTCCCGCTCTGCAGATGACTTCCGTCAACATTTTTGAAAAGAAGTCGACGACATCGATCCTCGGTTTGCTAAGTCAAACGACACCGCTGGTTCTGGCTCACACTGCCCTTACCCTGAGTGCTCATGACCTCTTTCTCCCCCTCTCTCAATGAATCCGCGTTCTTGTGACGCCGGCCGCCCAACAACCTGCCCGCTTGACCCTATCCCCTCCTCTCTTCTCCGACCATTTCCGAGACCTTCTCCCTTAACCTCACCTCGCTCATCAACTCATCCCTGACCGCTGGCTACGTCCCTTCCGTCTTCAAGAGAGCGAGAGTTGCACCCCTTTCTGAAAAAAACCCTACACTCGATTCCCTCCGATGTCAACAACTAAACCATAATTGGATTCGTGCTATTTCTGTTACTTCTTCCTTCTTTCTTTTCTCTCCAAAACTCCTTGAACGTGACCGTTTCCTTGGCCAGCTCTCCCGCTATCTCTCTCAGAAATGACCTTCTTGATCCAAATCCAGTCAGGTTTCAAGACTAGTCATTCAACTGAGAACTGCTCTTCTCTGTATTCACGGAGGCGCTCCGCACTGCTAAAGCTAACTCTCTCTCCTCTGCTCTCATCCCTTCTAGGACCTATCGGCTGCCTTCGAGATACTGTGAACCACAGATCTTCTCTCCACCTCTCCGAGTTCGGCATCTCCCGTGCCGCCCACGCTTGATTGCGTCCTACCTGACAGGTCGTCCACCAGGTGGCGTGGCGAGAATCTGTCTCCTTCACCACCGTGCCTCACCACTGGTGTCCCCCAGGGCTCTGTTCTAGGCCCCCTCCTATTCTCGCCTATAACCCAAGTCACTTGGCTCTGTCAACCTGACATGTCTCTCCTATCATGCTATGCAGACGACACACAAACTAACCTTCTCCTTTTCCCCCTTCTGATGACCACGGTGGCGAATCGGGATCTCTGCATGTCTGGCAGACATATCAGTGTGGATGACGGATCACCACCTCAACCCTGAACCACTCGCAAGACGGCAGCTGCTCTTCCTCCGGGAAGGACCTGCCGTTCCATGATCTCGCCCATCACGTTGACAACCATTGTTGTCCTAATCCTCCAGGCGCGTAAGAACCTTGGCGTGATCTGGACAACACCCTGTCGTTCTCAACTAACATCAAGGCGGTGGCCCGTTCCTGTAGGTTCATTGCTTCTACAAACATCCGCAGAGTACGACCCTTGCCTCACCACAGGAACAGCGCGCAGGTCCCTAATCAGCCACATTGTTCATCTCCCGGTCTGGATTTACGCAACTCGCTGTATTCTGGGCTTCCTGCCTGTGCATTAAACCCCGCTTACAAACTATCCAGAACGCGCAGCCCGTCTGGTGTTCAAACCTTCCCAAGTTCTCTCACGTCACCCCGCTTCCTTCCCGCTCTCTCACTGGGCTTTCCAGTTGAAAGCTCGCATCCGCTACAAGACCATGTGCTGCCCTGACGGAGCTGTGAGGGAACGGCACCTCCAGTACCTCCAGGCTCTGATCAGGCCCTACGACCCAAACAAGGCACTGCGTTCATCCACCTCTGGCCTGCTCGCCTTCCCCTTACTCTGAGGAAGACAGTCCCGGCTCAGCCCAGGTCAAAAATGTTCGTGCTCTGGCCCCCAATGGGTGGAACAAACTCCCTCACGACGCCCAGGACAGCGGGAGTCAATCACCCACCTTCCGGAGACACCTTTGAAACCCCACCTCTTTAGGCATACCTAAGGATAGGATAAAGTAATCCTTCTCACCCCCCCCCCCTTAAAAGATTTAGATGCACTATTGTAAAGTGGCCGTTCCACTGGATGTCATAAGGTGAATGCACCAATTTGTAAGTCGCTCTGGATAAGAGCGTCTGCTAAATGACTTAAATGTAAATGTAAATGTAAGCTCGGGGCCCTAGGTCTGTGCAACTGGGTCCTGGACTTTGATGGGCTGCTCCCAGGTGGTGAAGGTAGGAAACGACACATCCACTACGCTGATTCTCAACACAGGGGCCCCACAAGGGTGCATGCTCAGCCCTCTCCTCTACTCCCTGTTCACCCATGACTGCGTGGCCAAGCACGCCTCCAACTCAATCATCAAGTTTGCAAATGACAAAACAGTAGTAGGCCTGATTACCAACAATGACGAGACAGCCTACAGGGAAGAGGTGAGCTTCAAAGGACATTAACCACCCGAGCCACGGCCTGTTCACCCTGCTATCATCCAGAAGGCGAGGTCAGTACAGGTGCATCAAAGCAGGGACCGAGAGACTGAAATACAGCTTCTATCTCAAGGCCATCAGACTGTTAAAAAGCCATCACTAGCCAGCCTCCACCCAGGACTCTGCCCTGAACTTAGTCACTGTCACTGTGGCTACCACCCAGTTACTCAACCCTACATCTTAGAGGCTGCTGCCCTATGTACATAGACATGGAATCACTGGTCACTTGAATAATGTTTGCATACTGTTTTACTGATTTCCAGAGGGTGGTGCTGTCTGCCCAATGCATCACCAGGGGCACAGTGCATGCCCTCCAGGACACCTAATGTCACAGGAAGGCCAAAAAGATCATCAAGGACATTAACCACTCGAGATTGTCAGTGATGTGTATGCTGAGGAACTTGAAGCTCTGAAGCTCACCTCCTCCCTGTAGGGAGCTCCCAAGTTGCGCAGCAGTCTAAGGCACTGCATCTCAGTGGTAGAGGAGTGACTACAGACCCTGGTTCAATTCCAGGCTGTATCACAACAGGCCGTGATTGGGAGTCCAGGTTTGGCCGGGGTAGGCCGTTATTGTAAATACGAATTTGTTCTTAACTGACTTGCCTAGTTAAATATAAATCAAACATCATATGTAAAGTTGAAGTCAGAAGTTTACAAAAACTTAGGCTGGAGTCATTAAAACTCCTTTTTCAACCACTCCACAAATTTCTTGTTAACAAACTATAGATTTGGCAAGTTGGTTAGTATCAAAGCACAAGGAGAGCCCAGATGCAGACACAGGAGGCAGATGGTTAGAGTCTTACAACGTTTATTAATCCAAAGGGTTAGGCAAGAGAATGGTCATGGACAGGCAAAAGTAAGTTTTAAGTTCCTCGGTGTACACATCACGGACAAACTGAATTGGTCCACCCACACAGACAGCGTTGTGAAGAAGGCGCAGCAGCGCCCTCTTCAACCTCAGGAGGCTGAAGAAATTCGTCTTTTCACCAAATTCACTCACAAACTTCTACAGATGCACAATCGAGAGCATTGGTACGGCAACTGCTCCGCCCACAACCGTAAGGCTCTCCAGAGGGTAGTGAGGTCTGCCCAATGCATCACTGGGGACAAACTACCTGCCCTCCAGGACACCTACACCACCCGATGTCACAGGAAGGCCATAAAGATCATCAAGGACAACAACCACCCGAGCCACTGCCTGTTCACCCCGCTATCATCCAGAAGGCGAGGTCAGTACAGGTGCATCAAAGCAGGGACCGAGAGACTGAAAAACAGCTTCTATCTCAAGGCCCGACTGTTAAACAGCCACCACTAACATTTAGTGCCGCTGCCAACATACTGACTCAACTCCAGCCACTTTAATAATGGGAATTGATGGAAATGTATGTAAAAATGTATCACTAGCCACTTTAAACAATCCACTTAATATAATGTTTACATACCCTACATTACTCATCTCATATGTATATGTAAATACTATACTCTATATCATCTACGCATCTTGCCCATCTTTAGGTAATACATGTATCACTAGCCACTTTAAACTATGCCACTATGTTTATATATCCTACATTACTCATCTCAATGTATATACTGTACTCTATACCATCTACTGCATCTTGCCTATGCCGTTCTGTACCATCACTCATTCATATATCTTTATGTACATATTCTTTATCCTTTACACTTGTGTGTATAAGGTAGTAGTTGTGGAATTGTTAGGGTTAGATTACTTGTTGGTTATTACTGCATTGTCGGAACTAGAAGCACAAGCATTTCGCTACACTCGCATTAACATCTGCTAACCATGTGTATGTGACAAATAAAATTTGATGTGAAGTAATTTTCCAACAATTGTTTACAGACAGATTATTTCACTTATAATTCACTGTATTACAATTCCAGTGGGTTAGAAGTTTACATATACTAAGTTGACTGTGCCTTTAAACAGCTTGGAAATTCCATAAAATGATGTCTTGGCTTTGGAATCTTCTGATAGGCTAATTGACATCATTTGAGTCAATTAGAGGTACCTGTTGAGTGTATTCAAGGCCTACCTCAAACTCAGTGCCTCTGCTTGACATCATGGGAAAATCAAAAGAAATCAGCCAAGACCTCAGGAAAAAAATTGTTAGACTTCCACAAGTCTGGTCATCCTTAGGAGCAATTTCCAAACGCCTGAAGGTACCACGTTCATCTTTACAAACAATAGTATGCAAGTATAAACACCATGGGACACGCAGCCGTCATACCGCTCAGGAAGGAGACGCGTTCTGTGTCCTAGAGATGAACGTACTTTGGTGCGAAAAAGTGCAAATCAGTTCCAGAACAGCGGCAAAGGACCTTGTGAAGATGCTGGAGGAAACAGCTACAAAATAATCTATATCCACAGTAAAATGATCCTATATCGACATAACCTGAACGGCCACTCAGCAAGTAAGAAGCCACTGCCTCCAAAACCGCCATAAAAAAAGCCAGACTACGGTTTGCAAAACTGCACAAGGGAACAAAGATTGTACTTTTGGAAAAATGTCCTCTGGTCTGATGAAACAAAAATAGAACTGTTTGGCCATTAAGACCATCGTTATTTTTAGGAAAAAGGGGGAGGCTTGCAAGCCGAAGAACACCATCCCAACCGTGAAGCACGGGTGCAGCATCATGTTGTGGGGGTGCTTTGCTGCAGGAGGGACTGGTGCACTTCACAAAATAGATGGCATCGTGAGGCAGGAAAATTATGTGGATATATTGAAGCAACATCTCAAGACACCAGTCAGGGAAGTTAAAGCTTGGTTAAAGCTTGGGTCTTCCAAATGGACAATGACCCCAAGCATACTTCCAAAGTTGTGGCAAAATAGCTTAAGGACAACAAAGTCAAGGTATTGGAGTGGCCATCACAAAGCCCTGACCTCAATCCTAAGAAAATCTGTAGGCAAACTGAAAAAGTGTGTGTGAGCAAGGATGCCTACAAACCTGACTCAGTTACACCAGGTCTGTCAGGAGGAATGGGCCAAAATTCACCCAACTTATTGTGGAAGCTGTGGAAGGCTACCTGAAACGTTTGACCCAAGTTAAACAATTTAAAGGCAATGTACAAAAATACTAATTGAGTATGTAAACTTCTGACCCACTGGGAATGTGACGAAAGAAAAAAAAGCTGAAATAAATCACTTCTACTATTATTCTGCACATTTCACATTCTTAAAATCAAGTGGTGATCCTAACTGACCTAAGGCAGGGAATTTTTACTAGGATTAAATGTCAGGAATTGTGAAAAACTGAGTTTAAATGTATTTGGCTAAGGTGTATGTAAACTTCCGACTTCAACTGTATATACTATATTCTACTGTATTTTAGTCAAAGCCACTCCGACCTTGCTCGTCCTAATATTTATATATTTTCTTAATTCCATTATTTTAATTTGAGATGTGTGTATTGTTAGATACTACTGCACTGTTGGAGCTAGGAACACAAGCATTTCGCTACACCCACAATAACATCTGCTAAATATGTGTGACCAAGACATTTTTATTTAATTTTATACAAATAATGGAACATGCGTAATGACAGCTTCTGGGCTAATTTTTCATAATTGTTATGGAAAAAGTTGGGATCATGCTTGTTAGGGGGCACAGAGGGCGGTTACACAATCATCCTAATTGTTTACACGGTCCCATTCATTGACGTCATTGAACATGATTGTCTCAGTAGTCTGGCTCAGGAGATCCAATCTGTGTGTGTGTGTGTGTGTGTGTGTGTGTGTGTGTGTGTGTGTGTGTGTGTGTGTGTGTGTGTGTGTGTGTGTGTGTGCCCAGAAATGCAGGACAGGGCAAGATGCCAGAGCTTACATGACCATTCCATCCTGAATCGTCAATCTGAACCATCTCTCTCCTCGAGGATCGCACTACTATACAGAAGCCCCTGTGATTATTCACAAAGCAACAAGGCTTAGATAGGTGTTGAAAGCTAAGCACACTAAGCACACAGCTAAGTAAGTTAGTGAGGATGGAAGAAAAAACATAATTGACGTTTCATGAAATTACAAATATAAATAATTGCCTCTATAAAAAGCAGTGGACAAGACACTGTGTTCCCAATTCTAACGGAACCCATGACAGAGATAAAAGTTGATGAGCCTTTCCTACTCCACAGAAGAGATGCTTTCGGCAACTGTGGCAAATCGTTTTAACTAGATTTCCACATGCATAAAGGATTCGTTCTGATGATGGAGGCTGGTGGGGCTGTTTTGGCATGGGCTCGTCTAGACATGGACCTAATCTAAATCGGCCACATGGAGCCTGATCAACGTTCTCCAAAAAAGGGGACAACAGAAATAGAGCAACTAAACCACATCTCAGCTGGATGGGTGCACTCTTTGCCAATGTTGTATCTAGATTTTCGTAAATGTGTGAGTGGGAGGGTGGGTCTGTGAGCAGTAGTATGGGGACTCCTCTCTGCTGCCTGCTATCATGTTATTTCTAATGAGCTGATTGAATTGTGTTAGATGAGGGAGAAAGAGTATTTTATGGCCTCCTATCTCTCATGTCTTTACTGTTAGAGAAGCACCTGATCATAGGATGAATAGAGACAGCTAAAACAATGATGCAGGGATGATCATAGGATGAATAGAGACAACTAAAACAATGATGCAGGGATGATCATAGAAATGCTCTCAAAGAAATAAGAGCTATAGAAGTTTTGAAAAATGCAATCACTAAGAGCAATGAATGGTTCGTTCTCTCTGTTGTGTTATTGTAAGGCGCAGTGATTTAAAGACCGACAGCTGACAATGGCTCTAGAGTAAAACACAGTTTGTGAGTGTACATATGACTACAGCACTCCCATTAAGTTCCGTGCCTCACACTGAACATGAGGACACCAGAGGATGCACAGCCGGACAGCCTCATCCGAGTAGAGTGACTGATCTACATCAGAGAAGCCCCCTTTCTTCTTGTGCCCTGACAGTAGACACATGTACCGACCAACAGACAAGAGAGGATTAGGGCTGTGACGGTCATGGAATTTTGAATGGCGGTTATTGTTCAGTCGAATGTTATAGTCGTTTGAATAGCAACAATAACACCACCACCTTGCTTGTTTTAGCAAGGACTAAGTTTCATCAAGTTGTATAGAGTCCATGTTAACACAGAAACAGACTCAACCACACAAATACCTGGCCGCCCCCTCTTCAGTAAGCTGTTCGTTCCACAAACAAAAAATAAAAAAGGGTTATGACGGTTATTTTATCTTCATGAAGGTCTTCACCCATAAATCAAATGTAATTGGTGACACACAAATTAGCAGATGTTATTGTGGGTGTAGCGAAATGCTTGTGTTCCTAGCTCCAACAGTGCAGTAGTATCTAACAATTCACAACAATACACACAAATCTTGAAGTAAAAGAATGGATTAAAGAAATATAAATATTATATTGAGCAATGTCGGAGTGGCATTGGCTTAAATACAGTAGAATAGAATACAATATATACATATGAGATGAGTAAAGCTGTATGTAAACATTATTTAAACATTATTAAAGTGACTAGTGTTCCATTAAGTGGCCAGTGATTCCAAGTCTATGTATATAGGGCAGCAGCCTCTAATGTGCAGGGTTGCGTAACTGGGTGGAAGCCAGCTAGTGATGGCTATTTAACAGTCTGATGGCCTTGAGATAGAAGCTGTTTTTCAGTCTCTCGGTCCCTGCTTTGATGCACCTGTACTGACCTCGCCGTCTGGATGATAGCAGGGTGAACAGGCCGTGGCTCGGGTGGCTAATGTCCTTGATGATCTTTTTGGCTTTCCTGTGACATCGGGTGCTGTAGGTGTCCTGGAGGGCAGGTAGTTTGCCCCAGTGATGCATTGGGCAGACCGCACCACCCTCTGGAGAGCCCTGCGTTTGCGGGCGGTGCAGTTGCTGTACATACCAGATGGTGATACAGGATGCTCTCAATGGTGCACCTCTAAAGGTTTGTGAGGGTCTCCTGAGGTTGAGCACGCACCCTTGTGGGGGCCCTGTGTTGAGGATCAGCGACGTGGAGGTGTTGTTTCCTACCTTCACCACCTGGGGGGGGTCCGTCAGGAAGTCCAGGACCCAGACGGACCTCACCCAGGTTACATGATTATACAGTAATTGTGCCAACCCTAGATATCAAATCAAGTTTATTTTATATAGCCCTTCGTACATCAGCTAATATCTCGAAGTGCTGTACAGAAACCCAGCCTAAAACCCCAAACAGCAAGCAATGCAGGTGTAGAAGCACGGCGGCTAGGAAAAACTCCCTAGAAAGGCCAAAACCTAGGAAGAAACCTAGAGAGGAACCAGGCTATGAGGGGTGGCCAGTCCTCTTCTGGCTGTGCCGGGTGGAAATTATAACAGAACATGGCCAAGATGTTCAAATGTTCATACATGACCAGCATGGTCAAATAATAATCAGGAGTAAATGTCAGTTGGCTTTTCATAGCCGATCATTAAGAGTATCTCTACCGCTCCTGCGGTCTCTAGAGAGTTGAAAACAGCAGGTCTGGGACAGGTAGCACGTCCGGTGGACAGGTCAGGGTTCCATAGCCGCAGGCAGAACAGTTGAAACTGGAACAGCAGCAAGGCCAGGTGGACTGGGGACAGCAAGGAGTCATCATGCCCGGTAGTCACATCTTTACACATATCACATCTTTACAACACTCTCTGCCCTCTGTAACCATATTTCTCTCTATTGAGTGATCCTTTCTAGTCTTGCAATATCCTTCTTTATGAGCTACTATCAATCTTTTATGTTTTTTTTCACAAGTCATAAAGCTCAAGGATTCTTCTATTGGAACATCGCTGCAGAAAAAGTCCTCCCGCATGTTTCATTGTCAAAGGGTTATCACATAAAGATGGCACTATTATAAAACACTAGCCTGAAGGAGCTCAGCTCAGGGTAACACATTGGCACAGAGCTCTATAGAAGATGACAGTACTATAAACTACTAGCCTGAAGGTGCTCAATAGTCGAGGTCCCGTGTGGCTCAGCACGGCCCTTGCAACGCCAAGGTTGTGGGTTTGATTCCCACAGGGGACCAGTGAGAAAAAGTAAGAACATGTGCATACTCACTTCTGTAAGTCACTCTGAATAAGAGTGTCTGCTAAATAACCAAAAAAAATGTAAAATGTAGTAGGGACCACAAAACCACTCAGCAGGGGTTAGACTACATACTAATTGCTTTTCACCTGCATTAATATACTCTGTCCCTTGACCATCCATCAAGGAGTGAGTTAGAGTGAGTGCAATTACCAACTCATTAACAATCACCCAGTATTTCCATGGTGGCCCGGGGGACCAACGTCTGTAGCTATTTTGAGTGATACGCTAATTGAAAATGTAGGGGCTCAGGGATGGGGGAAGACTTACAGTGACAAGCAGGGGAGGGATATGGATAACTCTTTAGAAAGGCATTGCCCTTGACTGGTCCTGATCCACTTCACAAGGTGCAGACAACCAGCTTTTTGTCTCTGATAGTCTTTTATTTTCAGGTTTGACTTATCAGTAACCTGAGATGTCATTCGCCAAAGCTTTTTGAGGTTCCACTGATGGCCTACTTTTGAGTGGTATCGTTCATCACCAATAGATTTCTGTCACCGAGGATGAAAGTTCAGTTTCAACAGGCATGACATGTCTATCAGTAACCTCCTTAGATATGGGGCGACAACTCAGACTGAGTTGTACCTGGACTAGGCTCTGGACCCCTGATGGAAGCATTAGTACTGTTCACCACCAGCTGTGGCCAGCTTCCACCCTCAACTAAAGACTGCCAGTCAATCAGCAGAAATGGGTATCATGGTGGATATTTGACTCATTTTGTTCTAGTGAAGTAGTGGTTCTATGAATATGGTGCCAACATTGAAATGCCAGCAGGCACAATCAGACACAATCAGAGGTCTCTGATCTCCTCCATGGGTGGTAGTGTGTAAATAATGATCATGGTTCTGAGCACACCTGACTTTCACCAGACCCACATTAACTAACTTGATTCGCAAACATTTTGAGCGGCTACTTCTAATTGGGAGTCCAAAGACAAAGATCTGGTATAATAAAAGTGATTTTTTAAAACAATTTTTTATTTGGTCATTGTGGGTAACTGTTATAATGGGGTTTCAATACTTGCTTTTCAATATCACATCAGGGACTCCCTCAAACCCTGGTTGCCGCTGGTATAATACCAAACCTCTGTGTCTTGGTATGTGTCTCTGTGCCATGGGTCTTCTTCTAAACAATGTAAGGAACCAGTTTGACTAAAAGCTATATACCTTGGGGTAAACAGCTGCTGACTTCAAGGGCTTGACAATAAAAGGTCATACTGACAGACAAGTCCTAAAACACGCACCTTAGGTTAAACTACAGGAGCTCTAGGATCAGGTTTCCTTCTCCAAATCTTCAACTCAAAGTGTTTACAAAGAAATACTGTCAAACACTTGACCAACGTGGCTTGAGTGAAATATTCCCCTGTACAGCCTTTGGCTCAGCACTGCCAAAATATTCTTAAGTTGATCAAAGTCCCAGTTATTTGCATAACTACAGAGGCATGTCATACTACACACCTTTTTAAATTGTTCACATTATGACTTCTGTCATAACTGAATACTGCCCAGAGTGCATTCTACACCAGGTTAAACTTTGTTGCAAAACAATTTGTCACCATCCTGCTAAAATGTTATTCCTGTAAGCACTTACATTTCATTTGTACCTTACTGGTATTTTATGTAAATTAAAAGAGCATGAGCCTTTTGGGGAGTGTTATGTGCAGTCATATTAGTCCCAACACATCTACTTATTCCATTATGCGTGTCACATTGAGAATTAGATCTAAAAGTAAGATACAAAATAAACGGGAGGGGGATCACCCCCTAGCACTTTGACCAACAGTGTTGCTCACACAAGCTTGCTGACCTATCTTAGTCACTTTGGGATTTGTATTCAGCATCAAAAGACAAGAGCCATCGATATACAGGACAGTTAAGAGACCACACACTAACAGGCAGCTGAAGAGAAGAAGAGGGAGAGATGTCAATGGATCTCTACGAGATTCTTCCTGTTCTCCCCAATGGTCCCAATGTGAGCAGCCCCCTTTCAGTTGCAAGACGGGCCACCCGGATCTGCCCTGTCATCCATTAAGCAGCCAGTGGTGGGCATCGAGGACCCGGCTGGCAGAACGCCAGGAAGACACCAGCAGAGCTTGACTGTCACGCCAGACAAGATGATTAGCCAAACCAAAGAGTCCACAGGGACAGAGAGACAAATGAGGAGGAGAATAAGTTGAGGGAAGATATGGAGAGAGACAAGGGGACGAAAGGATGGAGAGATTGGGGAGTGAGAGGAGAATGAGACAGGGAGGTTAAAATGATGAGAGGAGGAGAAATTAGAAAAATGAGAGATGGAGGATGATGAGGGAGGGAGAGAAAAAGTTCAACAAATAGATGGGACAAAAAGGAGACGAGAATAATGCATGTGAAGTGTGAGATAAAAGAGCATAAAAAGGGGGGAAAGTCTGGAACAAGACTAATGAAAGTACAAGTGCTGTTGAAACCTCAACTCTATCGCACTCCTAGCTGGGGGGGGGGGGGGGGGGGACACTGATGGTGTTAAGGAGGGGGGCTTGGGAGCCAGAGCGTCGGAGCGTTGCCGTGACGCTCCTGTGACGGTTGTAACATGCTGCACTCTCGCACTTCTCCTCCAGTCTCGCTTCTCTGTTCCAACGCTTCTCTGTTCTCTGTTCCAACTCCGTTCCAACGCCGCCACTGCCTCTGGGACAAATCGGCAATCCATCGAGCATCACGGTTACAATGGTCTCCCTCGCTGTGCGCCCCTGAACACCGTCCCCCTCTGCCAGCTTCTCCCCCACCCATACAAAACCAACCACTCTTCTGACAGCATAATTCGGGGAGGCCTTGGGAAGATTGGGGATATGGAGGAGAGTCCTGGGCACCACTATGGAGGCTTGGCTGGGTTGTACCCCCACATAACCCCAGTCCTATTCAGTCATGGCCTGGGAGAGAGAGAGGGGTGACTCAGAGGATTCAGTGTCGCCCCTGTGCATGCTTGAGCGAATGTCGTTGAGCCTAACACCGACTAATCTGGTCGTCAAATAGCACTGCTGCTGCCGATTGGAAATCTGCTTGGCTTTTTACCAACAACCAGGGGATGGCTAAGAGGACCAGTGTGCCAAGCTGTTCTGGGTACGGTATCCCGCAGCTCCCTCGGAGAAAGAGGGAGAGAAGGAGAAATATAAAAGAATGGGAGGAGAAGGTAGGAAACTGAGAAGAAAGAAGAGGGCAGAAAGAAAGAGGGCAAGGTGGCATGGAGAAAAAGCTATTCATCTGTGTCAAAGGAGGAGAGAAGCGGCGTTTCAATTTCTGTTGGTAATAAGGAATGATTTGGAGCTGTTAACAACAGTCGTAATCAGACTGAAGCAGACAATGTTTGACCCATATACAATAATTGTTTTTCAGATTATGCAAATACACTCTATGCAAATAAACTCTTGAGTTGTGTACTCTGCAAGTGTAGTTTATTGTGCTCCTCAGTGTGATAACTACATGGGCAACCTGAAGGTATGAACTGGCAGTGGAACACTTCCCTCGTGTACCAGTAAACTACATCTGAAACTGGGTTAAGCATTTGACACACGGCTCTCAGGTGGTCATCCAAGAGGCACGAGGAAGGGGTGTGGCCTCTGGATCCCCACCAAACGACCAACCATCTGCCTGAATGACAGACTGACTAACTATGACTGCCATCTGTCACGAGTCGGGACCACCCTGCTCCAAAACAACAAGCATAGAGACTTCCTCATCCGAGAGAGAGAGGGGCACTGTGGGTGATGCCCAGTGTAAATGTCCTATCTATAGCCCACCACGTTGGGAATACAGATGGCACAGGGTCTGCATTGCATTCAGTTCACTTGTGTGTCTTTTCTTCCATCAATTCCTCTGCTGCCTTCCCAACAGCCACTTTCTTTGTGACCCACGTTTCATCAAAGAGTCATTTAAACCACTCAACTGAAAGAGGCAAAAAAAGAGGAGGGGCGTGGTGGCGGAGGGGTGCATGTGGTAAAGCATTCAGCAGGTACCAAAACATTTGCTATCCCAGTTCACAAGGCCTGTCATAAAAGGTTCCTCAAATGAAATCTTAAGCAAACTGGCTTTAGCCAGCTTTTTTCAACTATTTGTTTAATGACTCAACCAAAGGATTAAACCAAGCATATCAGTCTCCTCCTGGCACTGTACGTGTGTGCCATATTGAAACGGAACGGCTGAGACCAATTGGGCGAATTAAGAAAACACTCCTTTCACTCAGTTCTGAGGAGACATGTAAAACAATCTGTTTATTGAAATATTTACTAATAATATTGGTAACACCAATTATTTATAAGCACACGACTGTCCTATAATAAAGCTAACAACACATTATGTATTTATTCAGGATCATTATGAGATTTAAGATACAGCGGCATAGCGCAGTTTTACGGGTCCCCTGCAAGGTCTTGGTATTGTACACGTTTTGCCATGAAGCGGAGAGAAAATGTTGCTGTTTTAGAGCTCAGGGATTCTTGAAAGACAGGACAATCGCAACTTTTTCCCCACAAATATTTGTCTTAATATTAACAACATTTTAAATATATATTTTGATAGACCAAAGTATCAACTATCACACCATGTAAAGGAACAAACTCATTTCTAAAAAAATATATAATAAAAAAGCACCTAACTGGATTTCTGTCAGACATTTCATTTTTACAATTATTGTCCAACAAGTGTTTAAAAGGCTTGATTGTTTAATTCTAACATTTTTATTATTATATACTTTAGATTTGGAACATAAAACAACATTTATAATGCAACCATTATCCCTTACAGGGCCTTCAGAAAGTATTCACATCCCTTAACTTTTCACACATTTTGTTGTGAACGGCCTACATTGAAAATTGATTAAATGTATATTTTTTTGTCGCTGGCCTATACACAATATACCCCATAATGTCAAAGTGGAATTATATTTTTCGTAATGTTTACAAATTAATTAAACATGAAAAGCTGAAATCACTTCAGTCAATAAGTATTCAACCCCTTTGCTATGACGAGCCTAATTAAATTCAGGAGTAAAAATGTGCTTAACAAGTCACATAATAAGTTGCTTGGATTCACTCTTTGTGCAATAATAGTGTTTACAATGATTTTTGAATGACTACCTCATCTCTGTACCCCACACACATAATTATCTGTAAGGTCCCTCAGTCGAGCATGTTAAATTCAAACACAGATTCAATCACAAAGACCAGGGATGTTTTCCAATGCCTCAAAAAGAAGGGCACCTATTGGTAGATCGGTAAAAAAAAGAATCTGACATTGAATATACCTTTGAGCATGGTGAAGTTATTCATTACACTTTGGATGGTGCATCAATACACCCAGTCACATTACCCCCAAGCCATAAGACTCCTGAACAGGTAATCAAATGGCTACCCGGACTATTGCATTGTGTGCCCCCCCCAACCCTCTTTTTACGCTGCTACTACTCTCTGTTTATCATATATGCATAGTCACTTTAACTATACATTCATGTTCATACTACCTCAATTGGGCCGACCAACCAGTGCTCCCGCACATTGGCTGCACATTGGCTAACAGGGCTATCTGCATTGTGTCCCGCCACCCACCACGCCCTCTTTTATGGTACTGCTACTCTCTGTTCATCATATATCCATAGTCACTTTAACCATATCTACATGTAAATACTACCTCAATCAGCCTGACTAACCGGTGTCTGTTTGTAGCCTCGCTACTTTTATAGCCTCGCTACTGTATATAGCCTGTCTTTTTACTGTTGTTTCATTTCTTTACTTACCTATTGTTCACCTAACACCTTTTTTGCACTATTGGTTAGAGCCTGTAAGTAAGCATTTCACTGTAAGGTCTACACCTGTTGTATTCGGCGCACGTGACAAAAACACTTTGATTTGATACAGGTGTCCTTCCTAACTCAGTTGCTGGAGAGGAAGGAAATTGCTCAGGGATTTCACCATGATGCCAATTGATAGAGTGAAAAGAAGGAAGCCTGTACAGAATAAAAATATTCCAAAACATGCATCCTGTTTGCAACAAGGCACTAAAGTAATACTGCAAAAAATTAGGCAAAGCAATTCACTTTTTGTCCTGAATACAAAGTGTTATGTGTTGTATTGGATTTGACCCAAACATTACTGAGTACCACTCCCCATATTTTCAAGCATAGTGGTGGCTGCATATGTTATGGGTATGCTTGTAATTGTTTAGGACTGGGGAGTTTTTCAGGATAAAAAAATGAACTAAATGGAGCTAAGCACAGGTAAAATCCTAGAGGAAAACCTGGTTCAGTCTAACTCTAACCCACCAGACACTGGGAGACAAATTCACCATTCAGCAGGACAATAACCTAAAACATAAGGTGAAATCTACACTGGCATTGCTTACCAAGAAGACAGTGAATGTTCCTGAGTGGCAGAGTGTACAGCTTTGTCTTAAATCTCCCTGGAAATCTATGGCAAGACCTGAAAATGGTTGTCTAACAATGACCAACAACAAATTTGACAGATCTTGAACAATTTTGAAAATAATAAAATGGGCAAATGTTGCACAATCCTGGTGTAGAAAGCTTAGAGAAAGACTCTAGCTGTAATTGCTGCCAAAGGTGCTTTTACAAAGCATAACCATTCTATCATCTCTTTCAGCTCTCTTTTCCCTTGTAAAATTCCCCTAAATGTAAATTAAGATCAAATAATGCAACAAAACTATAAAATTAAGTTTCGCTGCAGAATAAGGACCCCCGGGTACGTGCTACGCCAGTGATGAGATAATAATAAGACATTACAAAGGGGGCATGTTACCAATTATTTTCTGGAAAACAACATGATTCTACTGTAGGCTACTCCAAAGACGCACAACGCTTGTGCATCATCATTGTCGATAGTATTTAATATAGGCTGACAAACAATGGATTACTTTTAGGTTTAAAATCAAATCAGTAAAAATAATCCATGATGCATACAATGAAGGTTGTAAAAGGTTTGTAAAAACAAGCGAAGTTGAACCTGAACTTCACGCGCACTGCATTCTTGTGGAGAGAAAAACACATAGCCAACAGAATCAACAATCATCAAGTAAAAAAACGACAAAAAGCTTTTAAATGTACTAATAATGAGAAAACACAAGATTATATATCAAGTTCTTACCTAATTGACAGACGAGCAAGAGCTGAGTGAGCAATAGGAAACATCTTGAAGCAGCCGTTTCCATATTTCAACCTCGGTGGAGACAATAAAAAGGTAATGTTTGGTTCTGGGAAAGATACTCCCGGCAAGCGTGACGGTTTCACTATTGTTTCATGGTGGGAGTTGTGTGGTCCCGTTTCTCTTCTTTTCGGTATCTCCGGGGCGACTGTTCTACACCGAGATGTACGGTGAGTGAAAGGGGAGATGTGTTTGAGAGCGTGCGCCTCCCACAGACCATAACAACGCACGAGCTCTATCTTGTTCAAGGGAGTTGAAGATAGTTTTTTTAAGCCTCCATTCATTTATTTATTGATTCAATTAATTCATTATGAATTGTGATGATTCCATGGAGCTCAGTTGCAACAGGTGTTTATTTTTATTTTTATATGTATGCAAAATATTTTCAACCACAAACTATAGGCTAAGGATAGGATGGTTGACCAAACTCCACGTCTACACATGAAATGGCAACGTTTATTGAAAACTTTTGGTTCACACATTTAATTTCACATGGATAGATATTTCTCAGAGGACCTCTCTAGACATCTGTGTTGCCTTCAGCACTCGACGGTCCCATTCTGTGAGCTTGTGTGGCCTACCACTTTGCGACTGAGCCATTGTTGCTCCTAGAATGTTATACTTCACAATAACAGCTCTTATAGTTGACCAGGGCAGAACTTTAATGAACTGACTTGTTAGAAAGGTGGCATTCTATGACGGTGCCAAGTTGAAAGTAACTGAGCTCTTCAGTAAGGCCATTCTACTGCCAATGTTTGTCTATGGAGATTGCGTTACACCTGTCAGCAAAGGGTGTGGCTGAAATAGCCGAATCCACTAATTTGAAGGGGTGTCCACATACTTTTGTATATACAGTGTATTTTCAAGCTTGCATGTTTCTTGCATGGGTCGTAGGATGGTCCATCACAAGTGACTCTCAACTCCAATGCAACTTGCTCACAGAGCCGGTTCACACATTTCTGATTTGGAGATGGAAGGAGTCTGTAACTGAACAACAAAACATGTTGGAAGGCACCAGCTATGACATAACTGACAGGTACTCTGAGTCTGGGTCCAAGAAACACATATTTGTTACATTTTTATATATATAAAAATTTAACAATTATGTGTTTATATATATAAAAATGTAACAATATGGGTTTCTTGGACCCAGACTCAGAGTATATATATATACAGTTGAAGTCAGAAGTTTACATACACTTAGGTTGGAGTCATTAAAACTCGTTTTTCAACCACTCCACAAATTTCTTGTTAACAAACTATAGTTTTGGCAAGTCGGTTAGGACATCTACTTTGTGCATGACATAAGTCATTTTTCCAACAATTATTTACAGACAGATTATTTCACTGTATCACAATTCCAGTGGGTCAGACGTTTACATACACTAAGTTGACTGTGCCTTTAAACAGCTTGGAAAATTCCAGAAAATGATGTCATGGCTTTAGAAGCTTCTGACATCATTTGAGTCAATTGGAGGTGTACCTGTGGATGTATTTCAAGGCCGACCTTCCAACTTAGTGCTTCTTTGCTTGACATCATGTGAAAATCAAAAGAAATCAGCCAAGACCTCAGAAAAAAAATGGTAGACCTCCACAAGTCTGTACAAACAATAGTACGCAAGTATAAACACCATGGGACCACGCAGCCGTCATACCGCTGAGGAAGGAGACGCGTTCTGTCTCCTAGAGATGAACATACTTTGGTGCGAAAAGTGCAAATCAATCGACATAACCTGAAAGGCCGCTCAGCAAGGAAGAAGCCACTGCTCCAAAACCGCCATAAAAAAGCCAGACTACGATTTGCAACTGCACAAGGGAACAAAGATCATACTTTTTGGAGAAATGTCCTCTGGTCTGATGAATCAAAAATAGAACTGTTTGGCCATAATGACCATTGTTATGTTTGGAGGAAAAAGGGGGAGGCTTGCAAGCCGAAGAACACCATCCCAACCGTGAAGCACAGGGGTGGCAGCATCATGTTGTGGGGTGCTTTGCTGCAGGAGGGACTGGTGCACTTCACAAAATAGATGGCATCATGAGGCAGGAAAATTGTGGATATATTGAAGCAACATCTCAAGACATCAGTCAGGAAGTTAAAGCTTGGTTGCAAATGGGTCTTCAAAATAGACAATGACCCCAAGCATACTTCCAAAGTTGTGGCAAAATGGCTTAAGGACATTAAAGTCAAGGTATTGGAGTGGCCATCACAAAGCCCTGACCTCAATCCTATAGAATGGGCTGCCATCAGTCATGATGTGGCCCAGAAGTTAATTGACAGCATACCAGGGCGGATTGCAGAGGTCTTGAAAAAGAAGGGTCAACACTGCAAATATTTACTCTTTGCATCAATTTCATGTAATTGTCAATAAAAGCCTTTGACACTTATGAAATGCTTGTAATTATACTTCAGTATTCCATAGTGTTGTTTTGTGTACTAGCTTGGCTGGCATGCATCAAAAACATTTACATGCCATCACTGGGCAAAAGTTACTTTCTCAGTGTCAATGTATTACCACGTGAGATGCTTGTGTTATGTGCAAACATTTTCAACAGTCATCATTGACTTTATAAAATGTTCTAGAACTTCTCCTCCAATGTCATCTTAGAACCTTGTCAAACCAGAAGATAATGCATTCCTAAAAAGAAGCATACTGTTCAAATGTTACCCTTTAAAATTGGAATTGTAGCAGTGAAAACTGCCACGTCCATTTGTGATATTAGAACAACAAAGATGTTACTTCAAACAACGAACTCGGTTTCTTTTTCCTTCTGACATCATTGCACATTATTCCACACTCGATAGAACAGCAGAGTATGTGCTACTTTTTGTTTAGCTTGATGCTGGAGCTCCTCTTCGCTGTTTAATAAACAATATAAAAAACAATAGCAAATGAGCCTTGGGCAGCCAGTGGCACTGTTTTGCCTAATGCGGATCTCAAATTCAAAACAACTGGGCATGATCGATCTTGGGCCTGGCAGGTCAGCGGAGAGAAACCACCATTGAGTGACCATCTCTACTGATCAATACAGGAAGTGGAGTGGATGATGCAAACTCATTAGGGCTTATGGAAATATCCATGTGTACAGCAGTATTGGAGAGGATGGTTCATAGATGAATGGTAGGCCTATTGTTAGGACAGCACTAAGCAAACCATAACATGTAGAAATAGAGAAATTATTTAAAAAATATGCAATACCAGTCAAAAGTTTTGACACATCTACTCATTCAAGGGTTTTTCTTTATTTTTTACTATTTTCTACATTGTAGAATAATAGTGAAGACAACAAAATTATGAAATAACACATATGGAATCATGTAGTACCTAAAACAGTGAGATTCTTCAAAGTAGCCACCGTTTGCCTTGATGACAGCTTTGCACACTCTTGGCATTCTCTCAACCAGCTTCATGCGGTAGTCATCTGGAATGCATTTCAATTAACAGGTGTGCTTTGTTAATAGTTCATTTGTGGAATTTCTTACCTTCCTAATGCGTTTGAGTTAATCAGTTGTTGTGACAAGGTAGGGGTAGTATACAGAAGACGGTCTTTTACCAAATAGGGCTAAGTCCATATCATGGCAAGAACAGCTCAAATAAAAAAAAGAGAAACAACAGTCCATCATTACTTTAAGACATGAAGGTCAGTCAATACGGAAAATGTGAAGAACTTTGAAAGTTTCTTCAAGTGCAGTCGTAAAAACCATCAAGCGCTATCATGAAACTGGTTCTCATGAGGACCGCCACAGGAAAGGAAGACCCAGACTTACCTCTGCTGCAGTGGATAAGTTCATTAGAGTTAACTGCACTTCAGATTGCAACCCAAATAAATGCTTCAGAGTTCAAGTAACAGACACATCTCAACATCAACTGTTCAGAGGAGACTGCGTGAATCAGGCCTTCATGGTCGAATTGCTGCAAAGAAACCACTACTAAAGGACACCAATAAGAAGAAGAGACTTGTTTGGGCCAAGAAACACGAGCAATGGACATTAGCGATACGCCATCCCATCTGGTTTGCGCTTAGTGGGACTATCATTTGCTTTTCAACATGACAATGACCCAACACACCTCCAGGCTAAGGGATTTTTGACCAATAAGGAGAGTGATGGAGTGCTGCATCAGATGACCTGGCCTCCACAATCACCGGACCTCAACCCAATTGAGATGGTTTGGGATGAGTTGGAACGCAGAGCAAAGGAAAATCAGCCAACAAGTGCTCAGCATATGTGGGAACTCCTTCAAGACTCTTGGAAAAGCATTCCTCATGAATCTGGTTGAGAGAATGCCAAGAGTGTGCAAAGCTGTCATCAAGGCAAAGGGTAGCTACTTTGAAGAATCTAAAATATAAAATATATTTTGATTTGTTTAACACTTTTTTGTTTTTGGTTACTACATGATTCCATATGTGTTATTTCATTATTTGATGTCTTCACTATTATTCTACAATGTAGAAAAGTGAAAATAAAGAAAAACCCTTGAATGAGTAGTTGTGTCCAAACTTTTGACTGGTACTGTATATATTGTTCAGTTTACAGGTCAATACTGCTACCAAACATTCTGTTCAGATGCCTAAGTTCCACCCATGGATAATGTTACATGGGAAAATGCAACAGGCATAGAAACATATCAACAACAACAATTCCCCAAGGTGTTTGACTGAGTATTTCAGGACATCAGATAAGCCTCCATTATTGGCAAAATATAATTGTCTAATGCTCATGCTGTATCATTGAATTTTCACGCGATGGAGAGCTGGCCGTCCATATAACATTGCTAAAAAACACTGACAGAAATCAATGATTATTTTACTCCAATGAGTACTTTGAGTTTCTGTTTGTAAAAATGTTGTTCAGTCCAGCTAAAGTAGTAATCCTTAGGATGAGGAAATAAATGTCTACCTTCAAAGGGAGGATGAGAAGAGAGGAGTGGACGAGGGTTGATATTGGGGATGGACCAGTTCTAGAGTCCTCCTGTCCCAGATTCAACTGTCCCACAAACTAAGGGAAATTGGGCAAGCTCTGAGGCTGACAGGAAAGGCCTGTCCACAGAAGATGAACTATCTGTATCCAATCCGCTCGCAGGGAGCTTCAGCAGCAGCCAATCAACTGACTTTAGGCCAAAAGGGAATTTGAAGCCCCGGAATGACTACTTTGAGATGATTCTTCAAAAGAGGTCAGACCAGAGGTGGAAAATTGATTATCTCTAGTCATTCTTCCATTCTTTTCCCTTAGCACTGAACATAATTATAAGAAATATAGAGGTAGTGCCTAATTTCAAATCCCATTTGACAGCAGGAGAACCAAGGACATGGAATAAAAGGTTGTGGCATATCTGCCAAGTAACCCTATTAGTGCCGTTATTTTGTTTTATCCTCGTGTTTTGACAAGGCCTACCTTTGTGTATGTGGCAGATTGGAAGTCATAGTTGTTATTGCTACTCTATAAATACTTTGAACTGTAGATGAGTTTAAAGAATAGCATAAACCTTATTCCTTTTTCTCACTACATGACAGTTCTACACATTTTTCAATTCTCCTCTGGTGTTGCTTAAACGCTGTACTCCCCATAGGGATTAAAGTAATGAGGTCACATTACAAATCACAGAAAGGGTTTAAAGATACAATCCTCCCTCATTTATTTGGTTCACTGCCTTGGCACGTGGTTTCCATGACACTAGGGGTTTGTGGCATGACACAAGCAATGTTATCGTCAACCAACTGCCAATAATGTGGGCAGACAAACTGCACTGATAGACTGAGGATCGATGACTGTCACTGTTGATCATGGTAGGAGATGTCAGTGCAGCACTAGTCTTGGTCCTACCCTATTACCATTCTTCATCACCATTCAATTCTATGGTTAGGGTTCCAGTGATGTAACCTTTAACTTCTTGTGGCTGCTTGGATGAAAGGTGCACAGAGGTGCCCAGAGTAAACGACCTGCTCCTCAGTCATAGTTGCTAATATATGCATATTATTATTAGTATTGGATGGAAAACACTCTGAAGTTTCTAAAACTGTTTGAATTATGTCTGTGAGTTTAACAGAACTCATATGGCAGGCAAAAACCTGAGAAAAAATCCAAACAGGAAATGAAAATTCTGATGCTGGTCGATTTTCAACCAAGATCCCATTGAAATCACAGCGAGATATGAATGAGTTTGCACTTCCACTAGACGTCAACAGTCTGTAGAACTTTGTCTGATGCCTCTACTGTGAAGGGGGGCCGAATGAGAGGGGAATTAGTCAGGTCTGCCATGACCTGACCATTGTTTGACCATACGCGTTCACATGAGAGGGAGCTCTGTTCCATCGCTCATCTGAAGTCAATGTAATTCTCCGGTTGGAACGTTATTCAAGATTTATGTTAACAACATTCTAAAGATTGATTCAATACATCGTTTGACATGTTTCTACTGACTGTTACTGAACTTTTGGACATTTCGTCAGCTTTTAGGGAACACGCTTCGTGACTTTGGAATTGTTTACCAAACGCGCTAACAAAAGTAGCTAATTGGACATAAATAACGGACATTATTGATCAAATCAAGCATTTATTGTGGACCTGGGATTCCTGGGAGTGCATTCTGATGAAGATCATCAAAGGTAAGGGAATATTTATCATGTAATTTCTGGTTTCTGTTGACTCCAACATGGCGGCTAATTTGACTATTGTTCTGAGCGCCGTCTCAGATTATTGCATGGTTTGCTTTTTCCGTAAAGTTTTTTTGAAAACTGACACAGCGGTCACATTAAGGAGAGGTATATCTATAATTCCATGTGTATAACTTGTATTATCATCTACATTTATGATGAGTATTTCTGTTGAATCGATGTGGCTATGCAAAATTCACTGGATGTTTTTGGAACTAGTGAACGTAACACGCCAATGTAAACTCAGATTTTTTAATATAAATATGAACTTTATCAAACAAAACATACATGTATGTGTAACATGAAGTCCTATGAGTGTCATCTGATGAAGATCATCAAAGGTTAGTGATTAATTTTATCTCTATTTGTGCTTTTTGTGACTCCTATCTTTGGCTGGAAAAATGACTGTGTCTGTGATTTGGCGGTGACCTAACATAATCGTTTGTGGTGCTTTCGCTGAAAATCCTATTTGAAATCGGACACTTGGTGGATTAACAACATGATTACCTTTAAAATGGTATAAGACACATGGATGTTTGAGGAATTTTAATTATGAGATTTCTGTTGTTTGAATTTGGCGCCCTGCACTTTCACTGGCTGTTGTCATATCGACCCGTTACCGGATTGCAGGATTTATTATCAAGTTGTTTTAGTTGTTCACTATTTTCCCTCATACATCATGGCCTCAGAAATTACTTTACAAATATTTTAGCGTGCCTCACAAGTGGCGCAGAGGTCTAAGCCACTGCATCGCAGTGCTTGAGGTGTCTGTCTACATTCAAGATGGCGTAGCAGTCAGACGTCTTCGTCTTGTCGTGTCCCGTGTATATATATTTTTTTCTTCGCATATTTAAAAAAAAAATCTTAACCTCAGCATACTCTCCTGCAATACGCCTCACCCAATGTGGTATGGATCTGCTATTTTCTATACCTTAGAACCGGAACCCCCAACAGAAGCTAGCCAGCTAACTAGCTGGTAGTCAGCTAGCTACTGCTAGCGGCCATCAGCTAACCTTTAGCCCGACAACTCTTGCCAGTCTGCTCAGCACGATTCAAACCAGAGCATATCGGACTTATTTTCTCCATATCTCCGGATTCCTATCGCAAGCTCTGAACCTCTTCACCTGGATCATCACAGCTAGCTAGCTGTCTATCCGAGTGGCCACTCCTGGCTAACGTCTCTGTCACGAAGCAAGCACCAATTAGCCTGGAGCTAGCCTATGCTAGGCCCATCTCCCGGCTAGCTGAAGAGGTCCATCAGCCACTCCTTGGGCTACAATACCTATTTTGCCAATTGGCCTGGACCCTTTTTACTGCCGATACGGAGCTCCACCGATCAATCATGAGTGATCTACCGACGTAATCTGCCCGAGGGGTGTTTTCAAAAGGCTCCTCTGTCACAACGTCCCCTGAATGCCCATCTGCAAGCCTGCTAGCTGGGGCCCGCTAGCTGTCTAGAGCATATCGGACTGTTAGCTGAAGAGGCCCATCGGCCAATTTCTTGGGCCACTATACCTATTTTGCCAATTGGCCTGAACCCTTTTACTACACAGAGCCCTGCTGATCCATCACAACTGGTCTGCCGACATAACTGCACCAGGGGGCTACGACAGACTTCTTCCGTCGCGACGTCCCTCTAAGGCCCCTCTGCTAGCTTGCTAGCCCCGGCCCGCTAGTTGTCTGAATTGCTGTGTCTCCAGCCCACCTAGCTACTCACTGGACCCCTATGATCACTCGGCTACGCATGCCTCTCCCTAATGTCAATATGCCTTGTCCATTGCTGTTTTAGTTAGTGATTATTGTCTTATTTCACTATAGAGCCTCTAGCCCTGCTCAATATGCCTTAGCTAACCCTTTAGTTCCACCTCCCACACATACGGTGACCTCACCTCGTTTAAATTATGTTTCTAGAGACAATATCTCTCTCATCGTCACTCAACGCCTAGGTTTACCTCCACTGTACTCACATCCTACCATACCCTTGTCTGTACATTATGCCTTGAATCTATTCTACCGTGCCCAGAAACCTGCTCCTTTTACTCTCTGTTCCGAACGTACTAGACGACCAGTTCTTATAGCCTTTAGCCGTACCCTTATACTACTCTTCCTCTGTTCCTCTGGTGATGTAGAGGTTAATCCAGGCCCTGCAGTGCCTAGCTCCACTCCCATTCTCCTGGCGCTCTTATTTGTTGACTTCTGTAACTGTAAAAGCCTTGGTTTCATGCATGTTAACATTAGAAGCCTCCTCCCTAAGTTTGTTTTATTCACTGCTTTAGCACACTCTGCCAACCCGGATGTCCTAGCCGTGTCTGAATCCTGGCTTAGGAAGACCAACAAAACCCCTGAAATTTCCATCCCTAACTATAACATTTTCCGACAAGATAGAACTGCCAAAGGGGGCGGTGTTGCAATCTACTGCAGAGATAGCCTATAGAGTTCTGTCTTACTATCCAGGTATATACCCAAACAATTCGAACTTCTACTTTTAAAAATCCAACTTTCTAGAAACAGGTCTCTCACCGTTGCCGCTTGCTATAGACCACCTTCTGACCTCAGCTGTGCCCTGGACACCATATGTGAATTGATTGCCCCCCATCTATCTTCAGAGCTCGTGCTGTTAGGTGACCTAAACTTGAACATGCTTAACACCCCGGCCATCCTACAATCTAAGCTTGATGCCCTCAATCTCACACAAATGATCAATGAACCTACCAGGTACAACCCCAAATCCATAAACGAGGGCACTCTCATAGATATTCCTAACCAACCTGCCGTCCAAATACACCTCTACTGTCTTCAACTAGGATCTCAGCGATCACTGCCTCATTGCCTGCATCCGTAATGGGTTTGCGGTCAAACGACCACCCCTCATCACTGTCAAACGCTCCCTAAAACACTTCAGCGAGCAGGCCTTTCTAATCAACCTGGCCCGGGTATCCTGGAAGGATATTGACCCCATCCCATCAGTAGAGGATGCCTGGTTATTCTTTAAACGTGCTTTTCTCACCATCTTAAATAAGCATGCCCCATTCAAAAAATGTAGAACCAGGAACAGATATAGTCCTTGGTTCACTCCAGACCTGGCTGCCCTTGACCAACAGTAAAACATCCTGTAGCATACTGCATTAGCATTGAATAGCTCCCGGGATATGCAACTTTTCAGGGAAGTTAGGAACCAATATACACAGGCAGTTAGGAAAGCAAAGGCTAGCTTTTTCAACAGAAATTTGCATCCTGTAGCACAAACTCAAAAAAGTTCTGGGACATTGTAAAGTCCATGGAGAATAAGAGCACCTCCTCTCAGCTGCCCACTGCACTGAGACTAGGAAACACTGTCACCACTGATACATCCACGATAATTGAGCATTTCAATAAGCATTTCTCTACGGCTGGCCATGCTTTCCACCTGGCTACCCCTACACTGGGGAACTAACCTGCACCCCCCACAGCAACTTGCCCAAGCCTCCCCCATTTCTCCTTCACCCAAATCCAGATAGCTGATGTTCTGAAAGAGCTGCAAAATCTGGACCCCTACAAATCAGCCGGGCTAGACAATCTGGACCCTCTCTTTCTAAAATGATCTGCCCAAATTGTTGCAACCCCTATTACTAGCTTGTTCAACCTCGCTTTTGTATTGTCTGAGATTCCCAAAGATTGGAAAGCTGCCGTGGTCATCCCCTTCTTCAAAGGGGGAGACACTCTAGACCCAAACTGCTACAGACCTATATCTATCCTACCCTGCCTTTCTAAGGTCTTCGAAAGCCAAGTTAACAAACAGATCACCGACCATTTCGAATCCCACCGTTCCTTCTCCGCTATGCAATCTGGTTTCCGAGCTGGTCATGGGTGCACCTCAGCCACGCTCAAGGTCCTAAACGATATCATAACCGCCAGTGATAAGAGACAATACTGTGCAGCTGTATTCATCAACCTGGCCAAGGCTTTCGACTCTGTCAATCATCACATTCTTATCGGCAGACTCAACAGCCTTGGTTTCTCAAATGACTGCCTCACATGATTCACCAACTACTTCTCAGATAAATTTCAGTGTGTCAAATCGGAAGGCCTGTTGTCCGGACCTCTGGAAGTCTCTATGGGGGTGCCACAGGGTTCAATTCTCGGGCCGACTCTCTTCTCTGTATACATCATTGATGTTGCTCTTGCTGCTGGTGATTCTCTGATCCACCTTTATGCAGACGACACCATTCTGTATACTTCTGGCCCTTCTTTGGACACTGTGTTAACTAACCTCCAGACGAGCTTCAATGCCATACAACTCTCCTTCCGTGGCCTCCAACTGCTCTTAAATGCAAGCAAAACTAAATGCATGCTCTTCAACCAATCGCTCCCCGCACCTGCCCGCCCGTCCAGCATCACTACTCTGGATGGTGCTGACTTAGAATATGTGTACAACTACAAATACCTAGGTGTCTGGTTAGACTGTAAACTTTCCTTCCAGACTCACATTAACATCTCCAATCCAAAATAAAATCTAGAATCGGCTTTCTATTTCGCAACAAAGTATCCTTCACTCATGCTGCCAAGCATACCCATGTAAAATTGACTATCCTACCGATCCTTGACTTCGGCGATGTCATTTACAAAATAGCCTCCAACACTCTACTCAGCAAATTGGATGCAGTCTATCACAGTGCCATCCGTTTTGTCACCAAAGCCCCATATACTACTCACCACTGTGCCCTGTACGCTCTCATTGGCTGGCCCTCATTTCATATTCTTTGCCAAACCCACTGGCTCCAGGTCATCTATAAGTCTTTGCTAGGTAAAGCCCCGCCTTATCTCAGCTCACTGGTCACCATAGCAGCTCCCACTTGTAGCACGCGTTCCAGCAGGTATATTTCACTGGTCACCCCCAAAGCCAATTCCTCCTTTGGCCGCCTTTCCTTACAGTTCTCTGCTGCCAATGACTGGAACGAACTGCAAAAATCACTGAAGCTGGAGACTCATATCTCCCTCATTAACTTTAAGCACCAGCTGTCAGAGCAGCTCACAGATCACTGTACCTGGACATAGCCAATCTGTAAATAGCGCATCCAACTACCTCATCCCCATACTGTTATTTATTTTGCTTCTTTGCACCCCAGTATCTCTACTTGCACACTCATCTTCTGCACATCTATCACTCCAGTGTTTAATTGCTATATTGTAATTATTTTGCAACTATGGCCTATTTATTGCCTTACCTCCCTTATCTTACCTCATTTGCACACACTGTATATAGACTTTTTCTATTGTATTATTGACTGTATGTTTGTTTATTCCATGTATAATTCTGTGTTGTTGTTTTTGTCGCACTGCTTTGCTTTATCTTGGCCAGGTCGCAGTTGTAAATGAGAACTTGTTCTCAACTAGCCTACCTGGTTAAATAAAGGTGAAATAAAAAATAAAATAAAATAAATACAGACCCTGGTTCGATCCCAGGCTGTGTCACAACTAACCATGACCGGGAGTCCCATAGGGAGGCGCACAATTGGCCCAGCGTTGTCTGGTTTAGGGGAGGGTTCATCGCACTCTAGCAACTCCTTGTGGCGGGCCAGATACCTGCAGGCTGACGTCAGTTGAGCGGTTTCCTCTGACACATTGGTGCCGCTGGCTTCCAGGTTAAGTGGGCGGGTGTTAAGGAGAACGCGGAGGGGCAGGTCATGTTTCAGAGGACGCATGACTTGACCTTCACCTCTCCCGAGCCCGTTGGGGAGTTGCAGCGACGAGACTAGATCATAATTAGATATCACAAAATTAAAATACAAAAACAAAAAAGCTTTTAGCAGTTTGATATGAACAAGCTGAATGTTAACTATGCACATCCCAACATTTTTGCAACTGTTTGTTATGCTATCCTATCATATTTCCTTTCCAACATATGTTGACATATTTTATTTAGTTACAAAATTGATCATGTGAACTTGGAATGAATGTTATTCCTTTGAAGAAACAAACTAATTGTAGGCCATGGTAACCATTCAGGTTTTTATGAAGATTAACTGTTATTGTGGAGTTCTTTATGTCATTGCGAGTGCCTCCTTTCTCCAGGTTAGGTTCAAGGCCTGGGAGCTGTGGCTACAGCAACGCGGAGCTTTCTGCATACCACAACAGAACAAAATGCTCCTTCAGTCACTCAAATGGAGAGCTTTAAATCAAAAATGGGTTCAGGTCCACTCTCTTACACACACACACGCACACACACAAAACTGGGTTCCCTGAATATTATCCCAAGAGAAAAGAGTAGGAGGGTACTAAGAGTGCTCTCAACTGAACCTCCCAACCCTGTACAGGGAGAGATGAGGTGTGACACACACACACACACACATACATACACACACACACACACACACACACGTATACAATGTGCAAACATACTTTTTTTTAGGGGAGACAAGGTCAAGCCACAGATCATCTTAATAAAGAGGAATGTGCTGAGGCTCTTCAAATGAGCTGGCATTCAAGTTCTTTCTTGCTGTGACGCGCACACACACACACACACACATACACACATATATATATACACACACACACATTGTTCTCTTTCACAAAGTCGCAGACCACTCACTTTTTCTGCTAATGAGCTGGCATTCAAGTACCCAATTGCAATACACAACGTGATCAATTACACATCTATACAGCATGTCCATGGTCCACAGAACAGTCACATCAACAAAATATATCCTGAAATACAAACAATGTAAAATAGTGAGAAGAGTATACAGGACTGAACTCTGTTTCACATAAAAAATTGTGTGTTAAAGATAATGGCGTTCCATTTTCCTGGTTATGAAACAGATTGAAGCTCTAATGATCTGTATGGATCCACTGTAGGCAGTAGGCAAAGCCTGTACACTCCAGCTAATTAGGGAATATTGATTGTTGATATTTTTCTATACAGCTACACAGAGGCCAAGTTAATTACATTGGCACGTGGGCCCTATACAAATATAAGTGTAACCTTAATTTCTGGATTGTCGATATTATATTCAATCTCCTCCGGAGGACTAGTGGGTCTTATAACTCACGGTTACAATTGGTAAAGTACTTTATCTTGTATTAGTTCTCTGATAACAAGAACACAGCCAAGTAAAGTAGCAATTCTATCAACATCCAAAACTCTTCTCTTTCCCTCTCAATATGCGAATGTGATTATGTGAATAATGAAGAGCTTCACAATAAAAGTCTTAAAGGGGTACTGTCAGTAATAATGACAATATAGTTTCAGAATAAAAGTATGATACAAAAACCTAGGCTACATAAGATAAATATCTCATTCTTCCTCCTCACGGATATAAGGTTTATGAGGCAGAGGTTGCTCCTGCAAAATGAATTGTCAAATCAAATAAAACATTTATTCATGCGGCGAATGCAGGGCTTACATATGAGCTCTTTCCCAACAATGCAGAGTTAAGATGTATGAAAAGATTAGGAAATAAGAAAAGAAAGGAAATATCAAATAACAATAACGACGCTATATACAAGGAGTACCAAGTCTATGTGCAGTGGTACGAGGTTGTTGAGGTAATATGTATGCTACCGTTCAAAAGTTTGGGATCACTTAGAAATGTCCTTGTTTTTGAAAGAAAAGCACATTTTTTGTCTATTAAAATAACATCAAATTTATCAGAAATACAGTGTAGACATTGTTAATGTTGTAAATGACTATTGTAGCTGTTGTAGATGGAAACGAATGGAATATCTACATAGCTGTACATAGGCCCGTTATCAGCAACCCTCACTCTTGTGTCCAATGGCACGTTGTGTTAGCTAATCCAAGTTTAGCATTTTAAAAGGCTAATTGATCATTGGAAAACCCTTTTGCAATTATTTTAGCACAGCTGAAAACTGTTGTACTGATTAAAGAAGCAATAAAACTGGCCTTCTTCAGACTAGTTGAGTATCTGGAGCATCAGCATTTGTGGGTTCGATTACAGGCTCAAAATGTCCGGAAACAAAATAACTTTCTTCTGAAACTCATCAGTCTATTCTTGTTCTGAGAAATGAAGGCTATTCCATGCGGGAAATTGCCAAGAAACTGAAGATCTCGTACAAGCTGTGTACTTCTCCCTTCACAGAACAGCGCAAACTGGCCCTAACCAGAATAGAAAGAGGGGTGTGAGGCCCCGGTGCACAACTGAGCAAGAGGATAAGTACATTAGAGTGTCTAGTTTAAGAAGCAGACGCCTCACAAGTCCTCAACTGTCAGCTTCATTAAATAGTACCCGCAAAACACCAGTCTCAACGTCAACAGTGAAGAGGCGACTCCGGGATGCTGGTCTTCTAGGCAGAGATCCTCTGTCCACTGTCTGTGTTATTTTGCCCATCTTAATCTTTTCTTTTTATTGGCCAGTCTGAGATATGTATTTTTCTTTGCAACTCTGCCTAGACTTTTGAACGGTAGTGTACATGTAGGTAGGGGTAAAAGTGATTAGGCAATCAGGATAGATAATAAACAGAGTAGCAGCATTGTATGTGGCAAGTGTGTGTGTGTGGCGTCAATATGCGTGTGTGTGTTATGTATGTGTGGGTTGGAGTGTCAGTGTAGTATGTGTGAGTGTGTGGGTAGAGTTCAGTGAGTGTGCATAAAGCCAGTGCAAGAATGTCAGTGCCCCCTCCAAAAAAGGGGGTCAATGCAAATAGTCTGGGTAGCCATTTGATTAACTGTTGGGGGTAGAAGCTGTTCAAGAGCCTTTTGGTCTCAGACTTGGTGCTCTGGTACCACTTGCCGCCTATGACTTAGGTGGTTGGAGACTTTGACAATTTTTAGGGCCTTCCCCTTATGGAAAAAACACATGAATTTCACATGTGGTCATGTGATTTAATGTGAAGTTAATGTGACAACATGTGAAGCAACATTTGACAACATGTGAGCACGTGAGACCATGATTTCATGTGAAATTAATGTGACAACATGGGGATACAAATGTCAACATGTGAGAACATGAAACTGCACGTGACATGTGAACACCTGTGAAAAAACAATCTCGTGTGAAATAAATGTGACAAAATTGTGGCATTTGAGCACATGTAAAAGCCAAGATGTCAATTGTTATTTAGAATACTTTCCTTTTAAAAGGCATAATTGACATTAATTCAATCAGTCATGGTTCCCTGCATGTTTTGTCTAGTTCCCAGTTTGTTCCAGGGACGTTTTTAGGACATTGTGTTATTGTCGCCTGGAGGTTTTTGTCTAGTTGCAGTGAAGACACTAAATATACGAGTAGTTAATGTATTTTTACATTTGTGTCACTTAGCAGATGCTCTTATCCAGAGCAACTGGGGTTAAGCACCTTGCTCAGGGCCACATTGACAGATTTTTCAATTGGTCGGCTTGGGAATTCAAACCAGAAACCTTTCGGTTACTTGCCCAATGCTCTTAGCCGCTAGGCTACCTACCTTAAAGCTAAATTAAGTTGTTAAAGGACAGTATGCTGTTAACTTGGGATTTAAACTCACAACCTCTTGGTTGCTAGCTACCTGATATTCCTGCTGAGCCACCAGGTCTATGAACATAATAGAGATTGGCTATATATTTATTGCCAAGAACATATTTCATATTGCATGATATAAAAATAAAAATAAATAAATAATACAACTATACAACAACTTCAAGGTGTTATTTCAATAAAAATGACAGTATGCTGCTGTATTATAATTTAAATTACTGTAAAATCTTGTATAATTTTGTTATGTGAACAACATTGGGATTCAGTCTTAAATGGGATTTGAACTAATAACCCCTTGCTCACTACCAACCTGTAATATCCTGCTACGGTGCAGCTACACCAACACCACCAGATCTGAGTGAGTGTAAAAGAGATATGGCCACAGACTTATTGGCAATAATGCATTTCTGCATCTTGATAAAAGATGCCAAGAATCAAGTCAATAATTGTACAATTATCACCACCAATGTAACACAAGCAGTGCTCAATGACACTTGACATAGAGTAGACAATAATTCTTTGGGGATCTGAACTTGCAACTTCTTGGTTGGAAGTCGTTCAATGTTTCTGCAGAGCCAACAGGTTCATACTCATTGCTTGGAACATCAATCTACACACAATCCCACAATGACAAAACAAAAACATGTCCTACAGTTGACAATGTATGTCAGAGCAAAAACCAAGCCATTAGATCGAAGGAATTGTCCGTAGAGCTCCGAGACAGGATTGTGTCAAGGGACAGATCTTGGGAAGGGTACCAAAAAATGTCTGCAGCATTGAAGGTCCCCAAGAACAGTGGCCTCCATCATTCTTAAATTGAAGAAGTTTGGAACCACCAAGACTCTTCCTAAAGCTGGCCGCCCGGCAAAAGTGAGCAATTGGAGGAGAAGGGCCTTGGTCAGAGAGGTGACCATCAGCCCGATGGTCACTCTGACAGAGCTCCAGAGTTCCTCTGTGGAGATGGGAGAACCTTCCAGAAGGACAACCATCTCCACCAATCAGGCCTTTGTGGTAGAGTGGCCAAACGGAAGCCACTCCTCAGTAAAAGGCACATGACAGCCCGCTTGGAGTTTGCCAAAAGGCACCTAAAGGACTCTCAGATCATGAGAAACAAGATTCTCTGGTCTGATGGAACCAAGATTGAACTCTTTGGCCTGAATGCCAAGCGTCACATCTGGATGGAATCTGGCACCGTCCCTACGATGAAGCATGGTGGTGGCAGCATTATGCTGTGGGGATGTTTTTCAGCAGCAGGGACTGAGAGACTAGTCAGGGAGGGAGAGAGGAACGGAGCAAAGTATAGAGAAATCCTTGATGAAAACCTGCTCCAGAGCGAAGGTTCACCTTCCAACAGGACAATGACCCTAAGCACATAGCCAAGACAACACAGGAGTGGCTTCGGGACTAGTCTCTGAATGTCCTTGAATGGCCCAGCCAGAGCCCGGACTTGAATCCGATTGAACATCTCTGGAGAGACCTGAACATATCTGTGCAGCAACACTCCCCATCCAACCTGACAGAGCTTGAGAGGATCTGAAGAGAAAAATGTGAGAAACTCCAAGCTTGTAGCGTCATAACCAAGAAGACTTGAGGCTGTAATCGCTGCCAAAGGTGCTTTAACAAAGTACTGAATAAAGGGTCTGAATACTTATGTAAATGTGATATTTCCGGGGGGTTTTTTGGTACTTTTACCGCTTTTTCTCCCAAATTGGAATTTACAGTCTTGTCCCATCACTGTAACTCCCCGACGGACTCAGGAGCGGGAGAGCCATGTGTCCTCCGAAATACAACCCTGCCAAGCCGCACTATTTCTTGACACACTGCTCACTTAACCCGGAAGCCAGCCGCACCAATGTGTCGGGGGAAACACCGTCCAGCTGGGAACCATTGGCCACTTGCACGCGCCCGGCGCACCACAAGGAGTCCCTAGAGCGCGATGGGACAAGGAAATCCCGGCCGGCCAAACCCTCCTCTAACCCCGATGATGCTGGGCCAATTGTGCGCCGCCTCATGGGTCTCCCGATCACGGCCAGCTGTGACACAGCCTGGGATCAAACCCTGGTCTGTAGTGACTCCTCAAGCACTTAGACCACTGCACCACATGGGAGGCCTCAGTTTTTTATATTTAATACATTTGCTAAAATTTCTAAAAACCTGTTTTTGCTTTCTCATTATGGGGTATTGTGGGTAGATTGATGAGGGCGAAAAAACATATTTGGGGGCGTGGTTAAATGTATGTGTATTTGTGACAACCGTCAGTGGAAGTGCTGGAGTAGTTTAAGTGTTTGATTTATGCCCGTACAAGCAATGCATTTGACACTGTTCTGCAAAATTAGCAAGAGATTGTGGTAGTAATGAGCTGCACTGTAAAGTGGTTATTGTGCATTTTCCAGTAACATAATGGCAACTTGTTGCTGTGAATTTGTAATTTCTTAACTGGAAAATACTTGTCAGGAAGTTATTATAAAAGTCACAATAACATACTGCCAATATGTTGCCAGTAACCTACTGTGCCTTCACTGATATTTGTGTTGACATGTACATCACTTGCTGATTGGCAGCATACTCAAGCAGCCTATCAGAATATTGCAGGAGAGGCTTATTCGAGGCATTGCTTTCAGCTAGTTCTTCTGGTCTCCCATGAGAGGTAACGTCATCCCAGTTAATGTGTTCTGTTGTATTCTGTTCATAAATATTTAGCTTGTATACTGTCACATCTGCAGCTGTGTTATAGGCTGACATAAGTGCATGTGATACCAAACAGCCATATGATATTTCATTCGTAGCTAGTCAGTTGTCAAAGAAGTTCCCAATTGCATACTTGAGTAAAAGTGAAGATACCTTAATAGAATATTACTGAAGTAAAAGTAAAAAAGTCACCCAGTAAATACTACTTGAGTAAAAATCAAAGTAAATGTAATTGCTAAAATATACTTATTAAGTATCGGAAGTAAAATTATAAATTATTTCAAATTCCTTATATGAAGCCACCATTTTCTTTTCTTTTTTATGTATGGATAGCCAGGGGCACTTTTACAACACTCAGACATAATTTACAAACAAAGCATTTGTGTTTAGTGAGTCCGCCAGATCAGAGGCAGTAGAGATGACCAGGGATGTTCTCCTGATAAGTACATGAATTGGACAATTTTCCTGTCCTGCTAAGCATTTAAAAATGTACTTTTGAGTGTCAGGGAAAATGTATGGCGTAAAAACAAATTATTCAGGAATTAAATAAAAGTTTACAAAAATATAAATAGTAAAGTACAGATACCGAAAAAATAAACTTAAGTAGTACTTGAAAGTATTTTTACTTCAGTACTTTACAATACTGTAGCTAGTCCCCATGTTATTGTAACACTCACTTACCTACCAGGTACCAACTAGTTGATAGTAAGGTACTGAAAATTAAACATTAACTTCCTGTGAACCAACTGCCATTACCCTTTTGGAAGAAAGACGGTAACTTATTAACAGTGCAGTTCTTGATTGTCACAAGGTCTTACAAATAGTGCAGAACTGACAGTGTCAAAAGAGATGCTCGACCTTCAACATAACAATGAAACCACTTAAATTGGTACAAGACTTCTACTGAAGGTTGGCACAAATACGACATATTTCAGAACATACCCCCAAATTTGCTAATGAGCCCCTAACAGCACATTGCCCCTACCTACATTTCAAAGTGCAGTAATGATTGTACCTAATCCTGCATTTGTGGGAAGTGGGAATTTAAAACATACGACTGGGAAAAATACACTTGAAGGGCCCTCCAACTGGTAAATATTAGTGGGAAATGCATCTACCAACCCTGAGCACCAACTTCCCCCACATGCTGAAATCAACTACTAAATTACCTTGATAACAGCATTTTCGTCAGTTAAATATAACAAAACATTATTTGTAAAAAGCAAACTATTAATATGGTTTTAAAACTCCATAATTTGTTTACAAGCATGATAGCTGTACTCTTAGTTTATGGTTGATGCACATGAATATATCGAACTGGTATTTATGACTTCACTGGTAAATTCCCACCTCCCACATGGTTACGAATGTCAAGAGTCTCTGAACTACTTTTTCGTTGGTGTTGTCAGATAATTGCACGATTATTGACTTGATTCCGAGCAACTTTTAAAAAAGTGCAGAAATGTATTCTTGCCAATAAATCTGTGGCCAACCTCTGTTTGGAAATTCAGGTTCCTGGCATCCAAGGGGTTGTGAGTTCAAATCCTAGGTGTGGTTGCATCCCAAGTATGCTGACCAATGTTGAGGTCAATTCCATTTAAGTTCCAGTCAATTCAGAAAGTGAACCAAATTCCAAATGCTCCGGTATTGAAAATGATTGGAATTAGAATATTTTTTTCCCCTTCTGAATACAGTTTGTTGTTGTACAGTATATTTAATGTAAAAATACAGTTCAGATGCAGAAATACATTAAAAGTTGTTTCCACTATTTTCACCGTGACTCAGTAGCCGCTAACTTACGATAAAATTACAGGATAAAAAAAAACACAGTTTGTGCCATAAGCACATGTGAACAAGTATTATATAAGTTTAAAGGAAAAATCCACCCAAAACCACTCATTCAAGTTGTAATGTCACATGCACAAGTACAGTGAAATGCATTTCTTGCAAGCTCTAACCCCAACAATGCTGTAATCAATAACAATGTAATACTAAAAATAACAAGGTAAATCAAAAACACACAATATATAAAAATAAGAAAAACACTATAAAGTAAGCAAGCATAATATATACAGGGTCAGTTCCAGTACTGGGATACTGGATAGATAGAGGTATATACAGTGCCTTCAGAAAGTATTCATACCCCTTGACTTATTCCACATTTTGTTGTGTTACTGCCTGAATTCAAAATGGATTAAATAAATAAAAATTCTCACCCATCTACCCCATAATTTATTTAACCAGGTAAGTTGACCTAGAACACATTCTCATTTACAGCAACAACCTGGGGAATAGTTACAGGTGAGAGTAGGGGGATGAATGAGCCAATTGTACGCTGGGGATGATTAGGGAGCCATGATATTACAAAGGATAGATGGGGAATTTAGCCAGGACACTGGGGTTAACACCCCTACTCTTACAATAAGTGCCATGGGATCTTTAGTGACCACAGAGTGTAAGGACACCCGTTTAACGTCCCATCCAAAAGACAGCACCCTACACAGGGCAATGTCCCCAATCACTGCCCTGGGATCTTTTTTTTTAGACCAAAGGAAAGCATGCCTCCAACTGGCCCTCCAACACCACTTCCAGCAGAACCTGGTCTCCCATCCAGAGACTGACCAGAACCAATCCTGCTTAGCTTCAGAAGCAAGCAAGCAGTGTATGCAGGGTAGTATGCTGCTGGCTAATGACAAAGTGAAAACATATTCTTAGAAATGTTTGAAAATATCTAATTTACATAAGTATTCACACCTTTGAGTCAATACATGTTAGAATCACCTTTGGCAATGATAACAGCTGGGTAAGTCTCTTAGAGCTTTGCAAACCAGGATTGTACAATATTTGCCCATTATTCTTTTGAAAATTGTTCAAGCTCTGTCAAATTTGTTGTTGATCATTGCTAGACAACCTTTTTCAAGTCTTGCCATAGATTTTCATGTAGATTTAAGTCAAAGCTGTATCTCGGCCACTCAGGAACATTCACTGTCTTCTTGGTAAGAAACTCCAGTGTAGATTTGGCCTTGTGTTTTAGGCTATTGTCCTGCTGAATGGTGAATTCATGTCCCAGTGTCTGGTGGAAAGCAGACTGAACCAGGTTTTCCTCTACGATATTGACTGTGGGTAGCTTCATTCCGTTTATTTTTTATACTTAAAAACTTCCCAGTACTTAACGATTACAAGCATACCCATAACATGATGCATCCACCACAATGCTTGAAAATATGGAGAGTGGTACTCAGTAATGTGTTGTATTGGATTTGCCCCAAACATAACATTTTGTACTCAAAATCAAATCAAATTTTATTTGTCACATACACATGGTTAGCAGATGTTAATGCGAGTGTAGCGAAATGCTTGTGCTTCTAGTTCCGACAATGCAGTAATAACCAACGAGTAATCTAACCTAACAATTCCACAACTACTACCTTATACACACACAAGTGTAAAGGGATAAAGAATATGTACATAAAGATATATGAATAAGTGATGGTACAGAATGGCATAGGCAAGATGCAGTAGATGGTATAGAGTACAGTATATACATATGAGATGAGTAATGTAGGGTATATAAACATAAAGTGGCATAGTTTAAAGTGGCTAGTGATACATGTATTACATAGAGATGGCAAGATGCAGTAGATGATATAGAGTACAGTATATACATATGAGATAAGTAATGTAGGGTATGTAAACATTATATTAAGTGGCATTGTTTAAAGTGGCTAGTGATAAATTTTTACATAAATTTCCATCAATTCCCATTATTAAAGTGGCTGGAGTTGAGTCAGTATGTTGGCAGCAGCCACTAAATGTTAGTGGTGGCTGTTTAACAGTCTGATGGCATAGAGATAGAAGCTGTTTTTCAGTCTCTCGGTCCCTGCTTTGATGCACCTGTACTGACCTCGCCTTCTGGATGATAGCGGGGTGAACAGGCAGTGGCTCGGGTGGTTGTTGTCCTTGATGATCTTTATGGCCTTCCTGTGACATCGGGTGGTGTAGCCTCTGGTGAGCCTTACGGTTGTGGGCGGAGCAGTTGCCGTACCAGGCGGTGATACAGCCCGACAGGATGCTCTCGATTGTGCATCTGTAAGAAGTTTGTGAGTGCTTTTGGTGACAAGCCGAATTTCTTCAGCTCCTGAGGTTGAAGAGCGCTGCTGCCCTTCTTCACAACGCTGTCTGGTGTGGGTGACCAATTCAGTTTGTCCGTGATGTGTGACGCCGAGGAACTTAAAGCTTACTACCCTCTCCACTACTGTCCCGTCGATGTGGATAGGGGGTGCTCCCTCTGCTGTTTCCTGAAGTCCACAATCATCTCTTTGTTTTGTTGACATTGAGTGTGAGGTTATTTCCTGACACCACACTCCGAGGGCCCTCACCTCCTCCTGTAGGCGTCTCGTCGTTGTTGGTAATCAAGCCTACCACTGTAGTGTCGTCCGCAAACTTGATGATTGAGTTGGAGGCGTGCATGGCACGCAGTCGTGGGTGAACAGGGAGTTACAGGAGAGGGCTCAGAGCGCACCCTTGTGGGCCCTAGTGTTGAGGATCAGCGGGTGGAGATGTTTTACTCCCCCACCACCTGGGGGCGGCCCGTCAGGAAGTCCAGTACCCAGTTGCACAGGGCGGATTGAGACCCCAGGGTCCTGAGCTTGATGACGAGTTTGGAGGGTACTATGGTGTTAAATGCTGAGCTGTAGTCGATGAACGCATTCTCACATAGGTATTCCTCTTGTCCAGATGGGTTAGGGCAGTGTCAGTGTGGTTGCGATTGCGTGTCTGTGGGACCTATTGGGTCGGTAAGCAAATTGGAGTGGGTTAGGGTGTCAGGTGGGTGGAGGTGATATGGGTCCTTGACTAGCCTCCAAGCACTTCATGATGACGGAAGTGAGTGTACGGGGCGGTAGTCGTTTAGCTCAGTTACCTTAGCTTTCTTGGGAACAGGAACAATGGTGGCCTCTCTGAAGCATGTGGGAAAGCAGACAGGGATAAGGATTGATTGAATATGTCCGTAAACCAAAACCAGCCAGCTGGTGCATGCTCTGAGGACGCGGCTGGGAATGCCGTTGGGCTGCAGCCTTGCGAGGGTTAACACGTTTAAATGTTTTACTCACCTCGGCTGCAGTGAAGGAGAGCCCGCAGGTTTTGGTAGCGGGCCGTGTCAGTAGCACTGTATTGTCCTCAAGCGAGCAAAAAAGTGATTTATGTCTGTCTGGGAGCAAGACCATCCTGGTCCGCGACGGGGCTGGTTTTCTTTTTGTAATCCGTGATTACTGTAGACCCTGCCACATACTCTTGTGTCTGAGCTGTTGAATTGCGACTACTTTGTCTCTATACTGGCACTTAGCTTGTTTGATTGCTTGCCAGAGGGAATAGCTACACTGTTTTGTATTCGGTCATGTTTCCGGTCACCTTGCCCTGGTTAAAAGCAGTGGTTCGCGCTTTCAGTTTTCGTGCAAATGCATCTCGTCAAGTTGGGTTGTTGGACGCAATGCGGAACATATCCCATCCCACGTGATCGAAGCAGTCTTGAAGCGTGGAAACAATTGGGCGGACCAGCGTTGAACAGACTGAGCGTGGGAGCTTCTTGTTTTAGTTTCTGTTTTGA